>NW_026600312.1:302470-304970 GCF_029448725.1 Salvelinus fontinalis | reverse complement strand
TTAACTAGTCTTGTTGTCTCTCTAATACATCATTACAGGTGTTGGTTAACTAGTCTTGTTGTCTCTCTAATACATCATTACAGTTGTTGGTTAACTAGTCTTGTTGTCTCTCTAATACATCATTACAGTTGTTGGTTAACTAGTCTTGTTGTCTCTCTAATACATCATTACAGTTGTTGGTTAACTAGTCTTGTTGTCTCTCTAATACATCATTACAGTTGTTGATTAACTAGTCTTGTTGTCTCTCTAATACATCATTACATTTGTTGGTTAACTAGTCTTGTTGTCTCTCTAATACATCATTACAGGTGTTGGTTAACTAGTCTTGTTGTCTCTCTAATACATCATTACAGTTGTTGATTAACTAGTCTTGTTGTCTCTCTAATACATCATTACAGTTGGTTAACTAGTCTTGTTGTCTCTCTAATACATCATTACAGTTGTTGGTTAACTAGTCTTGTTGTCTCTCTAATACATCATTACAGTTGGTTAACTAGTCTTGTTGTCTCTCTAATACATCATTACAGTTGTTGGTTAACTAGTCTTGTTGTCTCTCTAATACATCATTACAGTTGTTGGTTAACTAGTCTTGTTGTCTCTCTAATACATCATTACAGTTGTTGATTAACTAGTCTTGTTGTCTCTCTAATACATCATTACATTTGTTGGTTAACTAGTCTTGTTGTCTCTCTAATACATCATTACAGGTGTTGGTTAACTAGTCTTGTTGTCTCTCTAACACATCATTACAGGTGTTGGTTAACTAGTCTTGTTGTCTCTCTAATACATCATTACAGTTGTTGATTAACTAGTCTTGTTGTCTCTCTAATACATCATTACAGTTGGTTAACTAGTCTTGTTGTCTCTCTAATACATCATTACAGTTGTTGGTTAACTAGTCTTGTTGTCTCTCTAATACATCATTACAGTTGTTGATTAACTAGTCTTGTTGTCTCTCTAATACATCATTACAGTTGGTTAACTAGTCTTGTTGTCTCTCTAATACATCATTACAGGTGTTGGTTAACTAGTCTTGTTGTCTCTCTAATACATCATTACAGTTGATTAACTAGTCTTGTTGTCTCTCTAATACATCATTACAGTTGGTTAACTAGTCTTGTTGTCTCTCTAATACATCATTACAGGTGTTGGTTAGCTAGTCTTGTTGTCTCTCTAATACATCATTACAGGTGTTGGTTAACTAGTCTTGTTGTCTCTCTAACACATCATTACAGGTGTTGATTAACTAGTCTTGTTGTCTCTCTAATACATCATTACAGTTGGTTAACTAGTCTTGTTGTCTCTAATACATCATTACAGTTGGTTAACTAGTCTTGTTGTCTCTCTAATACATCATTACAGTTGGTTAACTAGTCTTGTTGTCTCTAATACATCATTACAGTTGGTTAACTAGTCTTGTTGTCTCTCTAATACATCATTACAGTTGGTTAACTAGTCTTTTTGTCTCTAATACATCATTACAGGTGTTGGTTAACTAGTCTTGTTGTCTCTAATACATCATTACAGTTGGTTAACTAGTCTTGTTGTCTCTAATACATCATTACAGTTGGTTAACTAGTCTTGTTGTCTCTAATACATCATTACAGTTGGTTAACTAGTCTTGTTGTCTCTAATACATCATTACAGTTGGTTAACTAGTCTTGTTGTCTCTAATACATCATTACAGGTGTTGGTTAACTAGTCTTGTTGTCTCTAATACATCATTACAGTTGGTTAACTAGTCTTGTTGTCTCTAATACATCATTACAGGTGTTGGTTAACTAGTCTTGTTGTCTCTAATACATCATTACAGTTGGTTAACTAGTCTTGTTGTCTCTAATACATCATTACAGGTGTTGGTTAACTAGTCTTGTTGTCTCTAATACATCATTACAGTTGGTTAACTAGTCTTGTTGTCTCTCTAATACATCATTACAGGTGTTGGTTAACTAGTCTTGTTGTCTCTCTAATACATCATTACAGTTGTTGGTTAACTAGTCTTGTTGTCTCTCTAATACATCATTACAGTTGGTTAACTAGTCTTGTTGTCTCTCTAATACATCATTACAGTTGTTGGTTAACTAGTCTTGTTGTCTCTCTAATACATCATTACAGTTGTTGGTTAACTAGTCTTGTTGTCTCTCTAATACATCATTACAGTTGTTGGTTAACTAGTCTTGTTGTCTCTCTAATACATCATTACAGTTGTTGGTTAACTAGTCTTGTTGTCTCTCTAATACATCATTACAGTTGTTGGTTAACTAGTCTTGTTGTCTCTCTAATACATCATTACAGTTGTTGGTTAACTAGTCTTGTTGTCTCTCTAATACATCATTACAGTTGTTGGTTAACTAGTCTTGTTGTCTCTCTAATACATCATTACAGTTGGTTAACTAGTCTTGTTGTCTCTCTAATACATCATTACAGTTGTTGGTTAACTAGTCTTGTTGTCTCTCTAATACATCATTACAGTTGTTGGTTAACTAGTCTTGTTGTCTCT
>NW_026600312.1:292470-297470 GCF_029448725.1 Salvelinus fontinalis | reverse complement strand
GTTGTCTTTGGCGATCTGATTTAGGAACCGGTTGGTAGACTTCAGACAGTTGTCTTTGGCGATCTGATTTAGGAACCGGTTGGTAGACTTCAGACAGTTGTCTTTGGCGATCTGATTTAGGAACCGGTTGGTAGACTTCAGACAGTTGTCTTTGGCGATCTGATTTAGGAACCGGTTGGTAGACTTCTGAAGCACAATCAGACAGTTGTTTTTGGCGATCTGATTTAGAAACCGGTTGGTAGATTTCAGACAGTTGTCTTTGGCGATCTGATTTAGGAACCGGTTGGTAGACTTCTGAAGCACAATCAGACAGTTGTTTTTGGCGATCTGATTTAGGAACCGGTTGGTAGACTTCAGACAGTTGTCTTTGGCGATCTGATTTAGGAACCGGTTGGTAGACTTCAGACAGTTGTCTTTGGCGATCTGATTTAGGAACCGGTTGGTAGACTTCTGAGTCACGTTCAGACAGCTGTCTTTGGCGATCTGATTTAGGAACCGGTTGGTAGACTTCAGACAGTTGTCTTTGGCGATCTGATTTAGGAACCGGTTGGTAGACTTCTGACAGTTGTCTTTGGCGATCTGATTTAGGAACCGGTTGGTAGACTTCAGACAGTTGTCTTTGGCGATCTGATTTAGGAACCGGTTGGTAGACTTCAGACAGTTGTCTTTGGCGATCTGATTTAGGAACAGGTTGGTAGACTTCAGACAGTTGTCTTTGGCGATCTGATTTAGGAACCGGTTGGTAGACTTCTGAGTCACGTTCAGACAGTTGTCTTTGGCGATCTGATTTAGGAACCGGTTGGTAGACTTCTGAGGCACGTTCAGACAGTTGTCTTTGGCGATCTGATTTAGGAACCGGTTGGTAGATTTCAGACAGTTGTCTTTGGCGATCTGATTTAGGAACCGGTTGGTAGACTTCTGAGTCACGTTCAGACAGTTGTCTTTGGCGATCTGATTTAGGAACCGGTTGGTAGACTTCAGACAGTTGTCTTTGGCGATCTGATTTTGGAACCGGTTGGTAGACTTCAGACAGTTGTCTTTGGCGATCTGATTTAGGAACCGGTTGGTAGACTTCAGACAGTTGTCTTTGGCGATCTGATTTAGGAACCGGTTGGTAGACTTCAGACAGTTGTCTTTGGCGATCTGATTTAGGAACCGGTTGGTAGACTTCTGAGTCACGTTCAGACAGTTGTCTTTGGCGATCTGATTTAGGAACCGGTTGGTAGACTTCAGACAGTTGTCTTTGGCGATCTGATTTAGGAACCGGTTGGTAGACTTCAGACAGTTGTCTTTGGCGATCTGATTTAGGAACCGGTTGGTAGACTTCAGACAGTTGTCTTTGGCGATCTGATTTAGGAACCGGTTGGTAGACTTCTGAAGCACAATCAGACAGTTGTTTTTGGCGATCTGATTTAGAAACCGGTTGGTAGATTTCAGACAGTTGTCTTTGGCGATCTGATTTAGGAACCGGTTGGTAGACTTCTGAAGCACAATCAGACAGTTGTTTTTGGCGATCTGATTTAGGAACCGGTTGGTAGACTTCTGAAGCACAATCAGACAGTTGTCTTTGACCATCTGATCTAGAAGTAGTGTTGCCTGTAGTTTCTAAAAGTATTGGGTTCAGATCTAAATCCTAGTTAATGATAGTTTGGAGTTCATTAAAGTTCAACTTGGTTCTTGTTCTGGAATTGGAGTCACGTTAACAACAGTTCGCATCGGCCCGGCCATTTTCAGGGTGTGGAGCAACTTGAAGCTGATTCTCACCTTCAATCTGAATTAGACCATGTCGCAGCGGGCAACTCCAGTCCTGATTGGTGTCACAAGGCCTGATTGGTGTCTGATTGGTGTCACAAGGCCTGATTGGTGTCACAAGGCCTGATTGGTGTCTGATTGGTGTCACAAGGCCTGATTGGTGTCTGATTGGTGTCACAAGGCCTGATTGGTGTCTGATTGGTGTCACAAGGCCTGATTGGTGTCACAAGGCCTGATTGGTGTCTGATTGGTGTCACAAGGCCTGATTGGTGTCTGATTGGTGTCACAAGGCCTGATTGGTGTCTGATTGGTGTCACAAGGCCTGATTGGTGTCTGATTGGTGTCACAAGGCCTGATTGGTGTCTGATTGGTGTCACAAGGCCTGATTGGTGTCTGATTGGTGTCACAAGGCCTGATTGGTGTCACAAGGCCTGATTGGTGTCTGATTGGTGTCACAAGGCCTGATTGGTGTCACAAGGCCTGATTGGTGTCTGATTGGTGTCACAAGGCCTGATTGGTGTCTGATTGGTGTCACAAGGCCTGATTGGTGTCTGATTGGTGTCACAAGGCCTGATTGGTGTCACAAGGCCTGATTGGTGTCTGATTGGTGTCACAAGGCCTGATTGGTGTCTGATTGGTGTCACAAGGCCTGATTGGTGTCTGATTGGTGTCACAAGGCCTGATTGGTGTCACAAGGCCTGATTGGTGTCTGATTGGTGTCACAAGGCCTGATTGGTGTCTGATTGGTGTCACAAGGCCTGATTGGTGTCTGATTGGTGTCACAAGGCCTGATTGGTGTCACAAGGCCTGATTGGTGTCTGATTGGTGTCACAAGGCCTGATTGGTGTCTGATTGGTGTCACAAGGCCTGATTGGTGTCACAAGGCCTGATTGGTGTCTGATTGGTGTCACAAGGCCTGATTGGTGTCACAAGGCCTGATTGGTGCCTGATTGGTGTCACAAGGCCTGATTGGTGTCTGATTGGTGTCACAAGGCCTGATTGGTGTCTGATTGGTGTCACAAGGCCTGATTGGTGTCACAAGGCCTGATTGGTGTCTGATTGGTGTCACAAGGCCTGATTGGTGTCTGATTGGTGTCACAAGGCCTTATTGGTGTCACAAGGCCTTATTGGTGTCACAAGGCCTGATTGGTGTCACAAGGCCTGATTGGTGTCACAAGGCCTGATTGGTGTCACAAGGCCTGATTCTTGTCACAAGGCCTGATTGGTGTCTGATTGGTGTCACACTTTTTCTCCATCCCTAACAAACACAGCTGATTAATCAAATGTCATTCTAAACTGAAGATCCTGATTAGGTGATTATTGGAGTCAGGTGTGTTAGCTGGGGCAAAACTGGGACACCAATCGGGCCTCCGAGGACTGGAGCTGCCCACCCCTGTAGCTGGACCATTAACATACAGCCTTGTCCTTGAGGACCTTCTTCTATGTGGCCAGCTAGACCATTAACATCCAGCCTTGAGGCCCCTCCTCTCTGTGGCCAGCTAGACCATTAACATCCAGCCTTGAGGACCCTCCTCTCTGTGGCCAGCTAGACCATTAACATCCAGCCTTGAGGACCCTCCTCTCTGTGGCCAGCTAGACCATTAACATCCAGCCTTGAGGACCCTCCTCTATGTGGCCAGCTGGACCATTAACATCCAGCCTTGAGGACCCTCCTCTATGTGGCCAGCTGGACCATTAACATCCAGCCTTGACCTTGAGGACCCTCCTCTCTGTGGCCAGCTGGACCATTAACATCCAGCCTTGAGGCCCCTCCTCTATGTGGCCAGCTGGACCATTAACATCCAGCCTTGAGGCTCCTGCTCTATGTGGCCAGCTGGACCATTAACATCCAGCCTTGAGGACCCTCCTCTCTGTGGCCAGCTAGACCATTAACATCCAGCCTTGAGGCTCCTGCTCTATGTGGCCAGCTGGACCATTAACATCCAGCCTTGAGGACCCTCCTCTATGTGGCCAGCTAGACCATTAACATCCAGCCTTGAGGCCCCTCCTCTCTGTGGCCAGCTGGACCACTAACATCCAGCCTTGAGGCCCCTCCTCTCTGTGGCCAGCTGGACCACTAACATCCAGCCTTGAGGCTCCTCCTCTCTGTGGCCAGCTAGACCATTAACATCCAGCCTTGAGGCCCCTCCTCTATGTGGCCAGCTGGACCATTAACATCCAGCCTTGAGGCCCCTCCTCTCTGTGGCCAGCTAGACCATTAACATCCAGCCTTGAGGCCCCTCCTCTATGTGGCCAGCTGGACCATTAACGTCCAGCCTTGAGGCCCCTCCTCTCTGTGGCCAGCTAGACCATTAACATCCAGCCTTGAGGCCCCTCCTCTCTGTGGCCAGCTGGACCATTAACGTCCAGCCTTGAGGCCCCTCCTCTATGTGGCCAGCTGGACCATTAACGTCCAGCCTTGAGGCCCCTCCTCTCTGTGGCCAGCTAGACCATTAACATCCAGCCTTGAGGCCCCTCTCTGTGGCCAGCTGGACCATTAACGTCCAGCCTTGAGGCCCCTCCTCTCTGTGGCCAGCTGGACCATTTACATCCTGACTTAAGGCCCCTCCTCTCTGTGGCCAGCTGGACCATTTACATCCTGACTTGAGGCTCCTCCTCTCTGTGTAACACTGAGGTGAGGATCTTTAAAGCATAACTGAAATATGACGTACTTTTATGCTTAACTGAATACTCTTACAATTTATTTATTTTAAACTTTATTTAACTTGGCCAGTTAGTTAAGATCAAATTCTTATTTACAATGACGGCCTCCCCCAGGCCTAACCCGGACCACGGTGTTGTGTGCCGTCCTATGGGACTCCCAATCACGGCCGGTTGTGATACAGCCTGGATTCGAACCAGGGTGTCTGTAGTGATGCCTCAAGCACTGAGATGCAGTGCCTTAGAACGCTGTGCCACTTAGGAGCCATTTTAAATTATTACAGATCAGTTGGAGCATTAGAGAACACACACACACACACCACACACATAAACATATACACACCACACACACCACACACACACACACACCACACACACACAGTCCTGTATGTTTACGACAGGCTCTTTGACACACTGGTGAAAAGCAGCAGAGCACATTGTTCCACTCAACGTGTCAGTGAGAAATGTGACCAGAGTGGTGTCCCACACACACACACACACACACACACACACACACACACACACACACACACACACACACACACACACACACACACACAGACACACAGACACACAGACACACAGAC
>NW_026600312.1:279970-287470 GCF_029448725.1 Salvelinus fontinalis | reverse complement strand
TTCTCCCCTCCCTCTCTCTCTCCTTCTCCCCTCCCTCTCTCTCTCCTTCTCCCCTCCCTCTCTCTCTCTCTCTCCTCCCTCTCTCTCTCCTTCTCCCCTCCCTCTCTCTCTCTCTCTCTCTCTCTCTCCTTCTCCCCTCCCTCTCTATCTCCTTCTCCCCTCCCTCTCTCTCTCCTTCTCCCCTCTCTCTCTCCTTCTCCCCTCCCTCTCTCTCTCATTCTCCCCTCCCTCTCTCTCTCTCCTTCTCCCCTCCCTCTCTCTCTCCTTCTCCCTCTCTCTCTCCTTCTCCCCTCCCTCTCTCTCTCCTTCTCCCCTCCCTCTCTCTCTCTCTCTCTCTCTCTCTCTCTCTCTCTCTCCTCCCTCTCTCTCTCCTTCTCCCCTCCCTCTCTCTCTCTCTCTCTCTCCTTCTCCTCTCCCTCTCTCTCTCCTTCTCCCCTCCCTCTCTCTCTCCTTTTCCACCTCTCTCTCTCTCTCTCTGTCATATTCTCTCTGGTTATCATGTTGAAGTCATCAGAAGACATGGACTAAACCCAACAATGTCATGATGAAAATGTGTGTGTGTGTGTGTGTGTGTGTGTGTGTGTGTGTGTGTGTGTGTGTGTGTGTGTGTGTGTGTGTGTGTGTGTGGTGGGGGGGGGGGGGGTTGGGTGGGTGGGTGGGTGGGTGGGTGGGTGTGTGGGGTGTGTGGGTGGGTGTGTGTGTTGGGTGGGTGGATGGGTGGGTGGGTGTGTGTGTGTGATAGCTCAGTCATCAGATATTCCTTTAAGGAGGAAAACATCTTTCGTGTTTCACTGAGTTGGCAGTCTGACACACACAGATATTTGGTCTGTCGTATTATACAGTGTCTGGAACCCCAGCTGGGCCTAAAGCACTGGAATTAGAGGGAGGGGGGAGAGAGAGAGGGGGGATGAAAGGAGGGAGGTAGAGGGAGAGAGAGAGGGGGGGTGAAAGGAGAGAAGGAGGGAGGAGAGAGAGGGGGGGTGAAAGGAGGGACGGAGGGAGGAGAGAGAGAGGGGGGGATGAAAGGAGGGAGGTAGAGGGAGAGAGAGAGAGGGGGATAAAAGGAGGGAAGGAGGGAGGGAGAGAGAGAGAGGGGGGATTAAAGGAGGGATGTAGAGGGAGAGAGGGGGGATGGTAGGAGAGGTAGAGAGAGAGAGGGGGGGATGAAAGGAGGGATGTAGAGGGAGAGAGAGAGGGGGGGGTGGAAGGAGGGAGATAGAGAGGGGGGGTGAAAGGAGGGGTGTAGAGGGAGAGAGAGGGGGGGTGAAAGGAGGGATGTAGAGGGAGAGAGGGGGGATGGTAGGAGAGAGGTAGAGAGAGAGAGGGGGGGGATGAAAGGAGGGATGTAGAGGGAGAGAGAGGGGGGGGTGGAAGGAGGGAGATAGAGAGGGGGGGTGAAAGGAGGGGTGTAGAGGGAGAGAGAGGGGGGGTGAAAGGAGGGAGGTAGAGGGAGAGAGAGGGGGGGTGAAAGGAGGGATGTAGAGGGAGAGAGAGGGGGGATGAAAGGAGGGATGTAGAGGGAGAGAGAGGGGGGGTGAAAGGAGGGATGTAGAGGGAGAGAGAGGGGGGGTGAAAGGAGGGATGTAGAGGGAGAGAGAGGGGGGATGAAAGGAGGGAGGTAGAGGGAGAGAGAGGGGGGGTGAAAGGAGGGAGGTAGAGGGAGAGAGAGGGGGGATGAAAGGAGGGATGTAGAGGGAGAGAGAGAGGGGGGGTGGAAGGAGGGAGATAGAGAGGGGGGGGTGAAAGGAGGGGTGTAGAGGGAGAGAGAGGGGGGGTGAAAGGAGGGAGGTAGAGGGAGAGAGAGGTCTTCTATATTTTCCTCTCCTCTTCTCTATTCTCCTTTACTCTTCTCTAATCTCATTTCCTCTCCTCTAATCTCCTCTCCTCTAATCTCCTTTCCTCTGTCCTCCTTTCCTCTCCTCTACTCCCCTTTCCTCTCCTCTATTCTCCTCTCATCTTCTCTAATCTCCTCTCATCTTCTCTATTCTCCTTTCCTCTCCTCTTTTCTCCTCTTCTCTAATCTCCTTTCCTCTGCTCTATTCTCCTTTCCTCTATCTTCCTTGAATTGAGAGAATGAGACAGAGAGAGAGAGAGAGAGAGAGAGAGAGAGAGAGAGAGAGAGACACGACAGAGAGATCCCACACACAAATATGAGGCTCCATCTATTGGACGGAGTGGAGGAGGCCCCGTCTATTGGACGGAGTGGAGGAGGCCCCGTCTATTGGACGGAGTGGAGGAGGCTCCGTCTATTGGACGGAGTGGAGGAGGCTCCGTCTATTGGACAGAGTGAGAATAGAAGGCGAGAGAAGGTCAACCTTTTTATAATGTTATCACAAGGACCTGTTTTGATTCTGGATGAAAATTGAGTTAGTCTGACTCACGTGTGTCTGTTCAGGGAAGGCTGGAGGTTGTCTCTGTGTCTCTGTGTGTCTCTGTGTCTCTGTGTGTCTCTGTGTGTCTCTGTGTGTCTCTGTGTGTCTCTGTGTGTCTCTGTGTGTCTCTGTGTGTCTCTGTGTGTCTCTGTGTGTCTCTGTGTGTCTCTGTGTGTGTCTCTGTGTGTCTCTGTGTGTGTCTCTGTGTGTAAGGTCTGAATCAGGTCTTGTGATTTGGGTAATACATAGGAGTGTGCACACACACACACATTTCTGAATCAGCAGTCTTAGCCAGAAACAGAGGTATTATGCAGGAAGAGAGAGAGGAGGAGAGAAGAAAGGAGGAGAGAGGGTTAGAGAGGAGAGGAGGAGAGAAGGTTAGAGAAGAGAGGAGGAGAGAAGAAAGGAGGAGAGGAGGAGAGAAGAGAGGAGGAGAGAAGGTTAGAGAAGAGAGGAGGAGAGAGGGTTAGAGAGGAGAGGAGGAGAGAGGGTTAGAGAGGAGGAGAGGAGGAGAGAAGAAAGGAGGAGAGGAGGAGAGAAGAGAGGAGGAGAGAAGGTTAGAGAAGAGAGGAGGAGAGAGGGTTAGAGAGGAGAGGAGGAGAGAGGGTTAGAGAGGAGAGGAGGAGAGAGGGTTAGAGAAGAGAGGAGGAGAGAAAAGGAGAAGGGGAGAAGTCCTCTTGTGGGTGTGTTTGAGAGAATGTGTGTGAGAAGGAAAGCAGTAGAAAGTGAGAGTTGTTCGGGAACCTTGATTCTGTGTGTCTGTGTGTGATTGAGTGTGTGATTGAGCCAGGGTTAGACAGAGCAAACTGTCTAGGAGGGTTAGACAGAGCAAGCTGTCAAGGAGGGTTAGACAGAGCAAACTGTCTAGGAGGGTTAGACAGAGCAAGCTGTCAAGGAGGGTTAGACAGAGCAAACTGTCTAGGAGGGTTAGACAGAGCAAGCTGTCAAGGAGGGTTAGACAGAGCAAACTGTCTAGGAGGGTTAGACAGAGCAAACTGTCTAGGAGGGTTAGACAGAGCAAACTGTCTAGGAGGGTTAGACAGAGCAAACTGTCTAGGAGGGTTAGACAGAGCAAACTGTCTAGGAGGGTTAGACAGAGCAAACTGTCTAGGAGGGTTAGACAGAGCAAACTGTCTAGGAGGGTTAGACAGAGCAAACTGTCTAGGAGGGTTAGACAGAGCAAACTGTCTAGGAGGGTTAGACAGAGCAAACTGTCTAGGAGGGTTAGACAGAGCAAGCTGTCAAGGAGGGTTAGACAGAGCAAACTGTCTAGGAGGGTTAGACAGAGCAAACTGTCTAGGAGGGTTAGACAGAGCAAACTGTCTAGGAGGGTTAGACAGAGCAAACTGTCTAGGAGGGTTAGACAGAGCAAACTGTCTAGGAGGGTTAGACAGAGCAAACTGTCTAGGAGGGTTAGACAGAGCAAACTGTCTAGGAGGGTTAGACAGAGCAGACTGTCTAGGAGGGTTAGACAGAGCAAACTGTCTAGGAGGGTTAGACAGAGCAAACTGTCTAGGAGGGTTAGACAGAGCAAACTGTCTAGGAGGGTTAGACAGAGCAAACTGTCTAGGAGGGTTAGACAGAGCAAACTGTCTAGGAGGGTTAGACAGAGCAAGCTGTCTAAGAGAGAGTCTGTATTACAGTGTGTGTTAGTGTGTGTGTGTGTGCTGGATTCAGAGTGTGTGTGTGTGTTAGTGTGTGTGTGTGCTGGATTCAGAGTGTGTGTGTGTGTTAGTGTGTGTGTGTGTGCTGGATTCAGAGTGTGTGTGTGTGCTGGGGTCTGTGTGTGTGTGTGCTGGATTCAGAGTGTGTGTGTGTGCTGGATTCAGAGTGTGTGTGCTGGATTCAGAGTGTGTGTGTGTGCTGGGGTCTGTGTGTGTGTGTGCTGGATTCAGAGTGTGTGTGTGTGTGCTGGATTCAGTGTGTGTGTGTGTGTGTGTGAGTGTGTGCTGGATTCCGTGTGTGTGTGTGTGTGTTAGTGTGTGTGAGTGTGTGCTGGATTCCGTGTGTGTGTGTGTGTGAGTGTGTGCTGGATTCAGAGTGTGTGTGTGTGAGAGATCGTGACATGCCGAGGCATAGCTTTAGTCAGCCTTCAGTCTCAGCTCAGTATGAGTGTGTGTGAGCCTGTGTGTGGACCGTGTTAGCGTGTAGTGTGTGTGTGTGGAGCGTGTAGTGTGTGTGAGCCTGTGTGTGGACCGTGTTAGCGTGTAGTGTGTGTGTGTGGAGCGTGTAGTGTGTGTGAGCCTGTGTGTGGACCGTGTTAGCGTGTAGTGTGTGTGGACCGTGTCAGTGTGTAGCGTGTAGGTATGTAACCAGAGCTGTAGGCGTGTATGTGGAGAACATGAGAAAAATGAGCCTGAGGAAAAGACTGTCCTTCAAGAGGGTCTGGCACTTCAACACGGTGAGTCTGATATAACTATACTACAGAGAGAGGAGCTACCGCTAACTATACTATAGAGAGAGGGGCTACCGCTAACTATACTATAGAGAGAGGAGCTACCGCTAACTATACTATAGAGAGAGGGGCTACCGCTAACTATACTATAGAGAGAGCAGCTACCGCTAACTATACTATAGAGAGAGGAGCTACCGCTAACTATACTATAGAGAGAGGAGCTACCGCTAACTATACTATAGAGAGAGGGGCTACCGCTAACTATACTATAGAGAGAGCAGCTACCGCTAACTATACTATAGAGAGAGCAGCTACCGCTAACTATACTATAGAGAGAGGAGCTACCGCTAACTATACTATAGAGAGAGGAGCTACCGCTAACTATACTATAGAGAGAGGGGCTACCGCTAACTATACTATAGAGAGAGGGGCTACCGCTAACTATACTATAGAGAGAGGAGCTACCGCTAACTATACTATAGAGAGAGGGGCTACCGCTAACTATACTATAGAGAGAGGAGCTACCGCTAACTATACTATAGAGAGAGGAGCTACCGCTAACTATACTATAGAGAGAGGGGCTACCGCTAACTATACTACAGAGAAAGGAGCTACCGCTAACTATACTACAGAGAAAGGAGCTACCGCTAACTATACTACAGAGAGAGGGGCTACCGCTAACTATACTACAGAGAGAGGAGCTAACGCTAACTATACTATAGAGAGAGCAGCTACCGCTAACTATACTATAGAGAGAGCAGCTACCGCTAACTATACTATAGAGAGAGGGGCTACCGCTAACTATACTATAGAGAGAGGAGCTACCGCTAACTATACTATAGAGAGAGCAGCTACCGCTAACTATACTATAGAGAGAGCAGCTACCGCTAACTATACTATAGAGAGAGCAGCTACCGCTAACTATACTATAGAGAGAGCAGCTACCGCTAACTATACTATAGAGAGAGGAGCTACCGCTAACTATACTATAGAGAGAGGAGCTACCGCTAACTATACTATAGAGAGAGGAGCTACCGCTAACTATACTATAGAGAGAGGAGCTACCGCTAACTATAGTATAGAGGGAGAAGCTACCGCTAACTATACTATAGAGAGAGCAGCTACCTCTAACTATACTACAGAGAAAGGGGCTACCGCTAACTATACTATAGAGAGAGGATCTACCGCTAACTATACTATAGAGAGAGGAGCTACCGCTAACTATACTATAGAGAGAGGAGCTACCACTAACTATACTATAGAGAGAGGATCTACCGCTAACTATACTATAGAGAGAGGATCTACCGCTAACTATACTATAGAGAGAGGATCTACCGCTAACTATACTATAGAGAGAGCAGCTACCACTAACTATACTATAGAGAGAGGAGCTACCACTAACTATACTATAGAGAGAGGAGCTACCGCTAACTATACTATAGAGAGAGGAGCTAACGCTAACTATACTACAGAGAGAGGAGCTACCATTAACTATACTACAGAGAGAGGAGTTACCGCTAACTATACTATAGAGAGAGGAGCTACCGCTAACTATACTATAGAGAGAGGAGCTACCGCTAACTATACTATAGAGGAGCTAATGCTAACTATACTATAGAGAGAGGAGCTACCGCTAACTATACTACAGAGAGAGGAGCTACCGCTAACTATACTATAGAGGAGCTACCGCCAACTATACTATAGAGAGAGGATCTACCGCTAACTATACTATAGAGAGAGCAGCTACCGCTAACTATACTATAGAGAGAGGAGATAACGCTAACTATACTACAGAGACAGGAGCTACCGCTAACTATACTATAGATAGAGGAGCTACCGCTAACTATACTATAGAGACAGGAGCTACCGCTAACTATACTATAGAGACAGGAGCTACCGCTAACTATACTATAGAGACAGGAGCTACCGCTAACTATACTATAGAGAGAGGAGATAACGCTAACTATACTACAGAGACAGGAGCTACCGCTAACTATACTATAGAGAGAGGAGCTAACGCTAACTATACTACAGAGAGAGAAAGGAGCTATTCTCACATTTTTCTCTGACTGTCAGATGGTTCGTTAACCAATGGGGTGCTCTCAGTATGAGAAGTGTGTGTGTGTGCGTTTGTTATCTCAGTTCTTATGAAACTGAGATATAGTCAGTCACTGGCGGCTTGTTGTGTGTGCGCGCGTGCGTGCGTGGGTGGGTGACATGAGAAGCAGACAGCTAAAGTGGAACGGTTTGTTATCTCAGTTCTTATGAAACTGAGATATAGCCAGTCACTGGCGGGTTGTTGTGTGTCTGTGTGTGTGTGTGTGTGTGTGTGTGTGTGTGTGTGTGTGTGTGTGTGTGTGTGTGTGTGTGTGTGTGTGTGTGTGTGTGTGTGTGTGTGTGTGTGTGTGTGTGTGTGTGTGTGTGTGTGTGTCTGCAGATCGTATCAGTGTGTCTCTTTCCTCATCTGTCCGGCTGTGTTATTTTTGGGTGGTGAGACTCAAACAGGGAAGTTGTCTGTGTGTACGGTAATGAACTTACTGGGTAGATGCTCACTACTACACCTTAAAGAGAACCATTAGCACATTATAATTGATGACATCACAAAGGGCGGCTGATTTAGCTAAGACGTAGAGCTGAAAGTCTCCTGGAAGGTTAGATAAGACGTAGAGCTGAAAGTCTCCTGGAAGGTTAGATAAGACGTAGAGCTGAAAGTCTCCTGGAAGGTTAGATAAG
>NW_026600312.1:242470-274970 GCF_029448725.1 Salvelinus fontinalis | reverse complement strand
CAGGGTTACTGAGACAGGGTTAATATCATTACTGAGACAGGGTTAACATCATTACTGAGACAGGGTTAATATCATTACTGAGACAGGGTTACTATCATTACTGAGACAGGGTTAATATCATTACTGAGACAGGGTTACTGAGACAGGGTTACTATCATTACTGAGACAGGGTTAACATCATTACTGAGACAGGGTTAATATCATTACTGAGACAGGGTTAATATCATTACTGAGACAGGGTTAATATCATTACTGAGACAGGGTTACTATCATTACTGAGACAGGGTTAACATCATTACTGAGACAGGGTTAATATCATTACTGAGACAGGGTTACTATCATTACTGAGACAGGGTTAACATCATTACTGAGACAGGGTTACTATCATTACTGAGACAGGGTTAACATCATTACTGAGACAGGGTTAACATCATTACTGAGACAGGTTTAACATCATTACTGAGACAGGGTTAATATCATTACTGAGACAGGGTTACTGAGACAGGGTTACTATCATTACTGAGACAGGGTTACTATCATTACTGAGACAGGGTTAATATCATTACTGAGACAGGGTTACTATCATTACTGAGACAGGGTTAATATCATTACTGAGACAGGGTTAATATCATTACTGAGACAGGGTTACTATCATTACTGAGACAGGGTTAATATCATTACTGAGACAGGGTTACTATCATTACTGAGACAGGGTTAACATCATTACTGAGACAGGGTTACTATCATTACTGAGACAGGGTTAACATCATTACTGAGACAGGGTTAACATCATTACTGAGACAGGTTTAACATCATTACTGAGACAGGGTTAATATCATTACTGAGACAGGGTTAATATCATTACTGAGACAGGGTTAATATCATTACTGAGACAGGGTTAATATCATTACTGAGACAGGGTTAACATCATTACTGAGACAGGGTTAATATCATTACTGAGACAGGGTTAATATCATTACTGAGACAGGGTTAATATCATTACTGAGACAGGGTTAATATCATTACTGAGACAGGGTTAATATCATTACTGAGACAGGGTTAATATCATTACTGAGACAGGGTTAATATCATTACTGAGACAGGGTTACTGAGACAGGGTTAATATCATTACTGAGACAGGGTTAATATCATTACTGAGACAGGGTTAACATCATTACTGAGACAGGGTTAATATCATTACTGAGACAGGGTTACTGAGACAGGGTTAATATCATTACTGAGACAGGGTTAATATCATTACTGAGACAGGGTTAATATCATTACTGAGACAGGGTTACTGTCATTACTGAGACAGGGTTAATATCATTACTGAGACAGGGTTAATATCATTACTGAGACAGGGTTAATATCATTACTGAGACAGGTTTAACATCATTACTGAGACAGGGTTAATATCATTACTGAGACAGGGTTACTGAGACAGGGTTAATATCATTACTGAGACAGGGTTAATATCATTACTGAGACAGGGTTAATATCATTACTGAGACAGGGTTACTGTCATTACTGAGACAGGGTTAATATTATTACTGAGACAGGGTTACTATCATTACTGAGACAGGGTTAATATCATTACTGAGACAGGGTTACTATCATTACTGAGAGACAGGGTTAATATCATTACTGAGACAGGGTTAATATCATTACTGAGACAGGGTTAATATCATTACTGAGACAGGGTTAACATCATTACTGAGACAGGGTTAATATCATTACTGAGACAGGGTTAACATCATTACTGAGACAGGGTTAATATCATTACTGAGACAGGGTTACTATCATTACTGAGACAGGGTTACTATCATTACTGAGACAGGGTTAATATCATTACTGAGACAGGGTTAATATCATTACTGAGACAGGGTTACTATCATTACTGAGACAGGGTTAATATCATTACTGAGACAGGGTTAATATCATTACTGAGACAGGGTTAACATCATTACTGAGACAGGGTTACTATCATTACTGAGACAGGGTTACTATCATTACTGAGACAGGGTTAATATCATTACTGAGACAGGGTTAATATCATTACTGAGACAGGGTTAACATCATTACTGAGACAGGGTTAATATCATTACTGAGACAGGGTTAACATCATTACTGAGACAGGGTTACTATCATTACTGAGACAGGGTTAACATCATTACTGAGACAGGGTTACTATCATTACTGAGACAGGGTTAATATCATTACTGAGACAGGGTTAATATCATTACTGAGACAGGGTTACTATCATTACTGAGACAGGGTTACTGAGACAGGGTTAATATCATTACTGAGACAGGGTTAATATCATTACTGAGACAGGGTTACTATCATTACTGAGACAGGGTTACTATCATTACTGAGACAGGGTTAACATCATTACTGAGACAGGGTTACTATCATTACTGAGACAGGGTTAACATCATTACTGAGACAGGGTTACTATCATTACTGAGACAGGGTTAACATCATTACTGAGACAGGGTTACTGAGACAGGGTATCAGTGTTAACAGCTCCTGTCTAGTGTCTACACATCCACGGGACGTTTGTTTTAAAATAGGTTTTTATGGTTGTAACCGTTTAATGTGTTATATTAATATTATGATAAGACGAGAGAAGGACAGTTGTAAATTCTTCTATAACCCCGGTGTGAACCCGCTATATATACACACACACACACACACACACACACACACACACACACACACACACACACATAAAGTCTCACACACACGTAAACAAACCTTCCAGGTCGCTACCAACTAGCCTGAGTGATATTCTACAGTTGGACCTAACAGGAACCATGTTCTGGTCTGAGTGGGTTTATACAGTTGGACCCAACAGGAACCATGTTCTGGTCTGAGTGGGTTTATACAGTTGGACCCAACAGGAAACATGTTCTGGTCTCAGTGGGTTTATACAGTTGGACCCAACAGGCAACATGTTCTGGTCTGAGTGGGTTTATACAGTTGGACCCGACAGGAAACATGTTCTGGGACCCGGTCATTCCCTGTACGGAGTCCGATGGGCCCTTGTCAAAAGTAGTTATCTATATATATGGTGCCATTTTCAAACGTAACCTCATAGAGACTCTTCAAGTAGCCGTCCAACTAGCCTGTGTTTTACAGTGAGCAGGACTGATCTCCAGCTAGCCTGTGTTTTACAGTGAGCAGGACTGGTCTCCAACTAGCCTGTGTTTTACAGTGAACAGGACTCATCTCCAACTAGCCTGTGTTTTACAGTGAACAGGACTGATCTATAACTAGCCTGTGTTTTACAGTGAACAGGACTGGTCTCCAACTAGCCTGTGTTTTACAGTGAACAGGACTGGTCTCCAACTAGCCTGTGTTTTACAGTGAACACGACTGATCTATAACTAGCCTGTGTTTTACAGTGAGCAGGACTGATCTATAACTAGCCTGTGTTTTACAGTGAGCAGGACTGATCTCCAACTAGCCTGTGTTTTACAGTGAGCAGGACTGATCTCCAACTAGCCTGTGTTTTACAGTGAGCAGGACTGATCTCTAACTAGCCTGTGTTTTACAGTGAGCAGGACTGATCTCTAACTAGCCTGTGTTTTACAGTGAGCAGGACTGATCTCTAACTAGTCTGTGTTTTACAGTGAGCAGGACTGATCTCTAACTAGCCTGTGTTTTACAGTGAGCAGGACTGATCTCTAACTAGCCTGTGTTTTACAGTGAGCAGGACTGATCTCCATCTAGCCTGTGTTTTACAGTGAGCAGGACTGATCTCTAACTAGTCTGTGTTTTACAGTGAGCAGGACTGATCTCTAACTAGCCTGTGTTTTACAGTGAGCAGGACTGATCTCTAACTAGCCTGTGTTTTACAGTGAACAGGACTGATCTCTAACTAGCCTGTGTTTTACAGTGAACAGGACTGATCTCCAACTAGCCTGTGTTTTACAGTGAGCAGGACTGATCTCCATCTAGCCTGTGTTTTACAGTGAGCAGGACTGATCTCTAACTAGCCTGTGTTTTACAGTGAGCAGGACTGGTCTCTAACTAGCCTGTGTTTTACAGTGAGCAGGACTGATCTCTAACTAGCCTGTGTTTTACAGTGAACAGGACTGATCTCCAACTAGCCTGTGTTTTACAGTGAACAGGACTGATCTCTAACTAGCCTGTGTTTTACAGTGAACAGGACTGATCTCTAACTAGCCTGTGTTTTACAGTGAGCAGGACTGATCTCTAACTAGCCTGTGTTTTACAGTAAGTAGGACTGATCTCCATCTAGCCTGTGTTTTACAGTGAACAGGACTGATCTCTAACTTGCCTGTGTTTTACAGTGAACAGGACTGATCTCTAGCTAGCCTGTGTTTTACAGTGAACAGGACTGATCTCTAGCTAGCCTGTGTTTTACAGTGAACAGGACTGATCTCTAGCTAGCCTGTGTTTTACAGTGAACAGGACTGATCTCTAGCTAGCCTGTGTTTTACAGTGAAGAGGACTGATCTCCATCTAGCCTGTGTTTTACAGTGAACAGGACTGATCTCCATCTAGCCTGTGTTTTACAGTGAGCAGGACTGATCTCCAACTAGCCTGTGTTTTACAGTGAGCAGGACTGATCTCTAACTAGCCTGTGTTTTACAGTGAGCAGGACTGATCTCTAACTAGCCTGTGTTTTACAGTGAGCAGGACTGATCTCTAACTAGTCTGTGTTTTACAGTGAGCAGGACTGATCTCCAACTAGCCTGTGTTTTACAGTGAGCAGGACTGATCTCTAACTAGCCTGTGTTTTACAGTGAACAGGACTGATCTCCATCTAGCCTGTGTTTTACAGTGAGCAGGACTGATCTCCATCTAGCCTGTGTTTTACAGTGAGCAGGACTGATCTCCATCTAGCCTGTGTTTTACAGTGAGCAGGACTGATCTCCAACGTTTTTTACAGTGAGCAGGACTGATCTCCAACTAGCCTGTGTTTTACAGTGAGCAGGACTGATCTCCAACTAGCCTGTGTTTTACAGTGAGCAGGACTGATCTCCATCTAGCCTGTGTTTTACAGTGAGCAGGACTGATCTCCAACTAGCCTGTGTTTTACAGTGAGCAGGACTGATCTCCATCTAGCCTGTGTTTTACAGTGAGCAGGACTGATCTCCAACTAGCCTGTGTTTTACAGTGAGCAGGACTGATCTCCAACTAGCCTGTGTTTTACAGTGAGCAGGACTGATCTCCATCTAGCCTGTGTTTTACAGTGAACAGGACTGATCTCCAACGTGTTTTACAGTGAGCAGGACTGATCTCCATCTAGCCTGTGTTTTACAGTGAACAGGACTCATCTCCAACGTGTTTTACAGTGAGCAGGACTGATCTCCAACTAGCCTGTGTTTTACAGTGAGCAGGACTGATCTCCATCTAGCCTGTGTTTTACAGTGAACAGGACTGATCTCCAACTAGCCTGTGTTTTACAGTGAACAGGACTGATCTCCAACTAGCCTGTGTTTTACAGTGAGCAGGACTGATCTCCATCTAGCCTGTGTTTTACAGTGAACAGGACTGATCTCCAACGTGTTTTACAGTGAGCAGGACTGATCTCCATCTAGCCTGTGTTTTACAGTGAAGAGGACTGATCTCCAACTAGCCTGTGTTTTACAGTGAGCAGGACTGATCTCCATCTAGCCTGTGTTTTACAGTGAACAGGACTGATCTCCATCTAGCCTGTGTTTTACAGTGAGCAGGACTGATCTCCATCTAGCCTGTGTTTTACAGTGAGCAGGACTGATCTCCATCTAGCCTGTGTTTTACAGTGAGCAGGACTGATCTCCATCTAGCCTGTGTTTTACAGTGAACAGGACTGATCTCCAACGTGTTTTACAGTGAGCAGGACTGATCTCCATCTAGCCTGTGTTTTACAGTGAGCAGGACTGATCTCCAACTAGCCTGTGTTTTACAGTGAGCAGGACTGATCTCCATCTAGCCTGTGTTTTACAGTGAGCAGGACTGATCTCCATCTAGCCTGTGTTTTACAGTGAGCAGGACTGATCTCCAACGTGTTTTACAGTGAACAGGACTGATCTCTAACTAGCCTGTGTTTTACAGTGAACAGGACTGATCTCCAACTAGCCTGTGTTTTACAGTGAGCAGGACTGATCTCCATCTAGCCTGTGTTTTACAGTGAGCAGAACTGATCTCCAGCTAGCCTGTGTTTTACAGTGAGCAGGACTGATCTCCATCTAGCCTGTGTTTTACAGTGAGCAGGACTGATCTCCATCTAGCCTGTGTTTTACAGTGAGCAGGACTGATCTCCATCTAGCCTGTGTTTTACAGTGAACAGGACTGATCTCCATCTAGTCTGTGTTTTACAGTGAACAGGACTGGTCTCCAACTAGCCTGTGTTTTACAGTGAGCAGGACTGATCTCCAACTAGCCTGTGTTTTACAGTGAGCAGGACTGATCTCCAACTAGCCTGTGTTTTACAGTGAACAGGACTGATCTCTAGCTAGCCTGTGTTTTACAGTGAGCAGGACTGATCTCCATCTAGCCTGTGTTTTACAGTGAACAGGACTGATCTCCAACTAGCCTGTGTTTTACAGTGAGCAGGACTGATCTCCAACTAGCCTGTGTTTTACAGTGAGCAGGACTGATCTCCAACTAGCCTGTGTTTTACAGTGAACAGGACTGATCTCCATCTAGCCTGTGTTTTACAGTGAACAGGACTGATCTCCAACTAGCCTGTGTTTTACAGTGAGCAGGACTGATCTCCATCTAGCCTGTGTTTTACAGTGAACAGGACTCATCTCCAACTAGCCTGTGTTTTACAGTGAGCAGGACTGATCTCCATCTAGCCTGTGTTTTACAGTGAGCAGGACTGATCTCCAACTAGCCTGTGTTCTACAGTGAGCAGGACTGATCTCCATTGGATTACAGCGAGTCATTAAAGGAAATCTCCACCCCAAATCTGGAGCTGTGGTAAAACAATTTTGGGACTGTAAGAACAATGGACTAATGAAACAAATACCTGAAGATAGTTTTGGGGTGGAGAAAATCCCCATGTAAAACTGGTCCTGAACAGAACAGCAGACAGAGGAACATAGAGGACTGTGTGATGACTGAGGAGCAGAGGACTGTGTGATGACTGAGGAACAGAGGGCTGTGTGATGACTGAGGAACAGAGGACTGTGTGATGACTGAGGAACAGAGGACTGTGTGATGACTGAGGAACAGAGGACTGTGTGATGACAGAGGAACAGAGGACTGTGTGATGACTGAGGAACAGAGGACTGTGTGATGACTGAGGAACAGAGGACTGTGTGATGACAGAGGAACAGAGGACTGTGTGATGACAGAGGAACAGAGGACTGTGTGATGACAGAGGAACAGAGGGCTGTGTGATGACTGAGGAACAGAGGACTGTGTGATGACAGAGGAACAGAGGACTGTGTGATGACTGAGGAACAGAGGACTGTGTGATGACTGAGGAACAGAGGACTGTGTGATGACTGAGGAACAGAGGACTGTGTGATGACAGAGGAACAGAGGACTGTGTGATGACAGAGGAACAGAGGACTGTGTGATGACTGAGGAACAGAGGACTGTGTGATGACTGAGGAACAGAGGACTGTGTGATGACTGAGGAACAGAGGACTGTGTGATGACTGAGGAACAGAGGGCTGTGTGATGACTGAGGAACAGAGGGCTGTGTGATGACTGAGGAACAGAGGGCTGTGTGATGACTGAGGAACAGAGGACTGTGTGATGACTGAGGAACAGAGGACTGTGTAATGACTGAGGAACAGAGGGCTGTGTGATGACAGAGGAACAGAGGACTGTGTGATGACTGAGGAACAGAGGACTGTGTGATGACTGAGGAACAGAGGGCTGTGTGATGACAGAGGAACAGAGGGCTGTGTGATGACTGAGGAACAGAGGGCTGTGTGATGACTGAGGAACAGAGGACTGTGTGATGACTGAGGAACAGAGGGCTGTGTAATGACTGAGGAACAGAGGACTGTGGATGACAGAGGAACAGAGGAATGTGTGATGACAGAGGAACAGAGGACTGTGTGATGACTGAGGAACAGAGGGCTGTGTGATGACTGAGGAACAGAGGACTGTGTGATGACTGAGGAACAGAGGGCTGTGTGATGATAGAGGACTGTGTGATGACAGAGGAACAGAGGACTGTGTGATGACAGAGCAACAGAGGGCTGTGTGATGACAGAGGACTGTGTGATGACTGAGGAACAGAGGACTGTGTGATGACTGAGGAACAGAGGGCTGTGTGATGACTGAGGAACAGAGGACTGTGTGATGACTGAGAAACAGAGGACTGTGTGATGACAGAGGAACAGAGGACTGTGTGATGACAGAGGAACAGAGGACTGTGTGATGACTGAGGAACAGAGGACTGTGTGATGACTGAGGAACAGAGGACTGTGTGATGACTGAGGAACAGAGGACTGTGTGATGACTGAGGAACAGAGGGCTGTGTGATGACTGAGGAACAGAGGGCTGTGTGATGACAGAGGAACAGAGGACTGTGTGATGACTGAGGAACAGAGGACTGTGTGATGACTGAGGAACAGAGGGCTGTGTGATGACAGAGGAACAGAGGACCTTGTGATGACAGAGGGCTGTGTGATGACTGAGGAACAGAGGACTGTGTGATGACTGAGGAACAGAGGGCTGTGTGATGACTGAGGAACAGAGGACTGTGTGATGACTGAGGAACAGAGGGCTGTGTGATGACTGAGGAACAGAGGACTGTGTGATGACTGAGGAACAGAGGACTGTGTGATGACTGAGGAACAGAGGACTGTGTGATGACTGAGGAACAGAGGGCTGTGTGATGACAGAGGACTGTGTGATGACTGAGGGACAGAGGGCTGTGTGATGACTGAGGAACAGAGGGCTGTGTGATGACTGAGGAACAGAGGGCTGTGTGATGACTGAGGACTGTGTGATGACTGAGGAACAGAGGACTGTGTGATAACAGAGGAACAGAGGGCTGTGTGATGACTGAGGAACAGAGGGCTGTGTGATGACTGAGGAACAGAGGGCTGTGTGATGACTGAGGAACAGAGGGCTGTGTGATGACTGAGGAACAGAGGGCTGTGTGATGACTGAGGACTGTGTGATGACTGAGGAACAGAGGACTGTGTGATAACAGAGGAACAGAGGGCTGTGTGATGACTGAGGAACAGAGGACTGTGTGATGACTGAGGAACAGAGGGCTGTGTGATGACTGAGGAACAGAGGACTGTGTGATGACAGAGGAACAGAGGACTGTGTGATGACTGAGGAACAGAGGACTGTGTGATGACTGAGAAACAGAGGACTGTGTGATGACAGAGGAACAGAGGACTGTGTGATGACAGAGGAACAGAGGACTGTGTGATGACTGAGGAACAGAGGACTGTGTGATGACTGAGGAACAGAGGACTGTGTGATGACTGAGGAACAGAGGACTGTGTGATGACTGAGGAACAGAGGGCTGTGTGATGACTGAGGAACAGAGGGCTGTGTGATGACTGAGGAACAGAGGGCTGTGTGATGACTGAGGAACAGAGGACTGTGTGATGACTGAGGAACAGAGGACTGTGTAATGACTGAGGAACAGAGGGCTGTGTGATGACAGAGGAACAGAGGACTGTGTGATGACTGAGGAACAGAGGACTGTGTGATGACTGAGGAACAGAGGGCTGTGTGATGACAGAGGAACAGAGGGCTGTGTGATGACTGAGGAACAGAGGGCTGTGTGATGACTGAGGAACAGAGGACTGTGTGATGACTGAGGAACAGAGGGCTGTGTAATGACTGAGGAACAGAGGACTGTGGATGACAGAGGAACAGAGGACTGTGTGATGACAGAGGAACAGAGGACTGTGTGATGACTGAGGAACAGAGGGCTGTGTGATGACTGAGGAACAGAGGACTGTGTGATGACTGAGGAACAGAGGGCTGTGTGATGATAGAGGACTGTGTGATGACAGAGGAACAGAGGACTGTGTGATGACAGAGCAACAGAGGGCTGTGTGATGACAGAGGACTGTGTGATGACTGAGGAACAGAGGACTGTGTGATGACTGAGGAACAGAGGGCTGTGTGATGACTGAGGAACAGAGGACTGTGTGATGACTGAGAAACAGAGGACTGTGTGATGACAGAGGAACAGAGGACTGTGTGATGACAGAGGAACAGAGGACTGTGTGATGACTGAGGAACAGAGGACTGTGTGATGACTGAGGAACAGAGGACTGTGTGATGACTGAGGAACAGAGGACTGTGTGATGACTGAGGAACAGAGGGCTGTGTGATGACTGAGGAACAGAGGGCTGTGTGATGACAGAGGAACAGAGGACTGTGTGATGACTGAGGAACAGAGGACTGTGTGATGACTGAGGAACAGAGGGCTGTGTGATGACAGAGGAACAGAGGACCTTGTGATGACAGAGGGCTGTGTGATGACTGAGGAACAGAGGACTGTGTGATGACTGAGGAACAGAGGGCTGTGTGATGACTGAGGAACAGAGGACTGTGTGATGACTGAGGAACAGAGGGCTGTGTGATGACTGAGGAACAGAGGACTGTGTGATGACTGAGGAACAGAGGACTGTGTGATGACTGAGGAACAGAGGACTGTGTGATGACTGAGGAACAGAGGGCTGTGTGATGACAGAGGACTGTGTGATGACTGAGGGACAGAGGGCTGTGTGATGACTGAGGAACAGAGGGCTGTGTGATGACTGAGGAACAGAGGGCTGTGTGATGACTGAGGACTGTGTGATGACTGAGGAACAGAGGACTGTGTGATAACAGAGGAACAGAGGGCTGTGTGATGACTGAGGAACAGAGGGCTGTGTGATGACTGAGGAACAGAGGGCTGTGTGATGACTGAGGAACAGAGGGCTGTGTGATGACTGAGGAACAGAGGGCTGTGTGATGACTGAGGACTGTGTGATGACTGAGGAACAGAGGACTGTGTGATAACAGAGGAACAGAGGGCTGTGTGATGACTGAGGAACAGAGGACTGTGTGATGACTGAGGAACAGAGGGCTGTGTGATGACTGAGGAACAGAGGACTGTGTGATAACAGAGGAACAGAGGGCTGTGTGATAACAGAGGAACAGAGGACTGTGTGATGACAGAGGACTGTGTGATGACTGAGGAACAGAGGGCTGTGTGATGACTGAGGAACAGAGGGCTGTGTGATGACTGAGGAACAGAGGGCTGTGTGATGACTGAGGACTGTGTGATTACTGAGGAACAGAGGACTGTGTGATGACTGAGGACTGTGTGATGACTGAGGAACAGAGGGCTGTGTGATGACATGAGGAACTGAGGACTGTGTGATGACAGAGGAACAGAGGACTGTGTGATGACAGAGGACTGTGTGATGACTGAGGAACAGAGGGCTGTGTGATGACTGAGGAACAGAGGGCTGTGTGATGACAGAGGAACAGAGGGCTGTGTGATGACTGAGTGCTGTGTGATGACTGAGTGCTGTGTGATGACTGAGTGCTGTGTGATGACTGAGGAACAGAGGACTGTGTGATGACTGAGGAACAGAGGACTGTGTGATGACTGAGGAACAGAGGGCTGTGTGATGACTGAGGAACAGAGGACTGTGTGATGACAGAGGACTGTGTGATGACAGAGGGCTGTGTGATGACAGAGGACTGTGTGATGACTGAGGAACAGAGGACTGTGTGATGACTGAGGACTGTGTGATGACAGAGGAACAGAGGGCTGTGTGATGACAGAGGAACAGAGGACTGTGTGATGACAGAGGACTGTGTGATGACAGAGGAACAGAGGGCTGTGTGATGACAGAGGATTGTGTGATGACAGAGGAACAGAGGGCTGTGTGATGACAGAGGAACAGAGGACTGTGATGACTGAGGAACAGAGGACTGTGTGATGACTGAGGAACAGAGGACTGTGTGATGACTGAGGAACAGAGGACTGTGATGACTGAGGAACTGAGGGCTGTGTGATGATTGAGGAACAGAGGGCTGTGTGATGACAGAGGACTGTGTGATGACAGAGGGCTGTGTGATGACTGAGGAACAGAGGACTGTGTGATGACTGAGGGCTGTGTGATGACTGAGGAACAGAGGACTGTGTGATGACAGAGGGCTGTGTGATGACAGAGGACTGTGTGATGACTGAGGAACAGAGGGCTGTGTGATGACAGAGGGCTGTGTGATGACAGAGGACTGTGTGATGACTTAGGAACAGAGGGCTGTGTGATGACTGAGGAACAGAGGACTGTGTGATGACAGAGGAACAGAGGACTGTGTGATGACTGAGGAACAGAGGACTGTGTGATGACAGAGGAACAGAGGACTGTGTCATGACTGAGTAACAGAGGGCTGTGTGATGACTGAGGAACAGAGGACTGTGTGATGACAGAGGAACAGAGGGCTGTGTGATGACTGAGGAACAGAGGACTGTGTGATGACTGAGGGCTGTGTGATGACTGAGGAACAGAGGGCTGTGTGATGACTGAGGAACAGAGGACTGTGTGATGACTGAGGGCTGTGTGATGACTGAGGAACAGAGGGCTGTGTGATGACTGAGGAACAGAGGGCTGTGTGATGACTGAGGAACAGAGGGCTGTGTGATGACTGAGGACTGTGTGATGACTGAGGAACAGAGGACTGTGTGATAACAGAGGAACAGAGGGCTGTGTGATGACTGAGGAACAGAGGGCTGTGTGATGACTGAGGAACAGAGGGCTGTGTGATGACTGAGGAACAGAGGGCTGTGTGATGACTGAGGAACAGAGGGCTGTGTGATGACTGAGGACTGTGTGATGACTGAGGAACAGAGGACTGTGTGATAACAGAGGAACAGAGGGCTGTGTGATGACTGAGGAACAGAGGACTGTGTGATGACTGAGGAACAGAGGGCTGTGTGATGACTGAGGAACAGAGGACTGTGTGATGACAGAGGAACAGAGGACTGTGTGATGACTGAGGAACAGAGGACTGTGTGATGACTGAGAAACAGAGGACTGTGTGATGACAGAGGAACAGAGGACTGTGTGATGACAGAGGAACAGAGGACTGTGTGATGACTGAGGAACAGAGGACTGTGTGATGACTGAGGAACAGAGGACTGTGTGATGACTGAGGAACAGAGGACTGTGTGATGACTGAGGAACAGAGGGCTGTGTGATGACTGAGGAACAGAGGGCTGTGTGATGACTGAGGAACAGAGGGCTGTGTGATGACTGAGGAACAGAGGACTGTGTGATGACTGAGGAACAGAGGACTGTGTAATGACTGAGGAACAGAGGGCTGTGTGATGACAGAGGAACAGAGGACTGTGTGATGACTGAGGAACAGAGGACTGTGTGATGACTGAGGAACAGAGGGCTGTGTGATGACAGAGGAACAGAGGGCTGTGTGATGACTGAGGAACAGAGGGCTGTGTGATGACTGAGGAACAGAGGACTGTGTGATGACTGAGGAACAGAGGGCTGTGTAATGACTGAGGAACAGAGGACTGTGGATGACAGAGGAACAGAGGACTGTGTGATGACAGAGGAACAGAGGACTGTGTGATGACTGAGGAACAGAGGGCTGTGTGATGACTGAGGAACAGAGGACTGTGTGATGACTGAGGAACAGAGGGCTGTGTGATGATAGAGGACTGTGTGATGACAGAGGAACAGAGGACTGTGTGATGACAGAGCAACAGAGGGCTGTGTGATGACAGAGGACTGTGTGATGACTGAGGAACAGAGGACTGTGTGATGACTGAGGAACAGAGGGCTGTGTGATGACTGAGGAACAGAGGACTGTGTGATGACTGAGAAACAGAGGACTGTGTGATGACAGAGGAACAGAGGACTGTGTGATGACAGAGGAACAGAGGACTGTGTGATGACTGAGGAACAGAGGACTGTGTGATGACTGAGGAACAGAGGACTGTGTGATGACTGAGGAACAGAGGACTGTGTGATGACTGAGGAACAGAGGGCTGTGTGATGACTGAGGAACAGAGGGCTGTGTGATGACAGAGGAACAGAGGACTGTGTGATGACTGAGGAACAGAGGACTGTGTGATGACTGAGGAACAGAGGGCTGTGTGATGACAGAGGAACAGAGGACCTTGTGATGACAGAGGGCTGTGTGATGACTGAGGAACAGAGGACTGTGTGATGACTGAGGAACAGAGGGCTGTGTGATGACTGAGGAACAGAGGACTGTGTGATGACTGAGGAACAGAGGGCTGTGTGATGACTGAGGAACAGAGGACTGTGTGATGACTGAGGAACAGAGGACTGTGTGATGACTGAGGAACAGAGGACTGTGTGATGACTGAGGAACAGAGGGCTGTGTGATGACAGAGGACTGTGTGATGACTGAGGGACAGAGGGCTGTGTGATGACTGAGGAACAGAGGGCTGTGTGATGACTGAGGAACAGAGGGCTGTGTGATGACTGAGGACTGTGTGATGACTGAGGAACAGAGGACTGTGTGATAACAGAGGAACAGAGGGCTGTGTGATGACTGAGGAACAGAGGGCTGTGTGATGACTGAGGAACAGAGGGCTGTGTGATGACTGAGGAACAGAGGGCTGTGTGATGACTGAGGAACAGAGGGCTGTGTGATGACTGAGGACTGTGTGATGACTGAGGAACAGAGGACTGTGTGATAACAGAGGAACAGAGGGCTGTGTGATGACTGAGGAACAGAGGACTGTGTGATGACTGAGGAACAGAGGGCTGTGTGATGACTGAGGAACAGAGGACTGTGTGATAACAGAGGAACAGAGGGCTGTGTGATAACAGAGGAACAGAGGACTGTGTGATGACAGAGGACTGTGTGATGACTGAGGAACAGAGGGCTGTGTGATGACTGAGGAACAGAGGGCTGTGTGATGACTGAGGAACAGAGGGCTGTGTGATGACTGAGGACTGTGTGATTACTGAGGAACAGAGGACTGTGTGATGACTGAGGACTGTGTGATGACTGAGGAACAGAGGGCTGTGTGATGACATGAGGAACTGAGGACTGTGTGATGACAGAGGAACAGAGGACTGTGTGATGACAGAGGACTGTGTGATGACTGAGGAACAGAGGGCTGTGTGATGACTGAGGAACAGAGGGCTGTGTGATGACAGAGGAACAGAGGGCTGTGTGATGACTGAGTGCTGTGTGATGACTGAGTGCTGTGTGATGACTGAGTGCTGTGTGATGACTGAGGAACAGAGGACTGTGTGATGACTGAGGAACAGAGGACTGTGTGATGACTGAGGAACAGAGGGCTGTGTGATGACTGAGGAACAGAGGACTGTGTGATGACAGAGGACTGTGTGATGACAGAGGGCTGTGTGATGACAGAGGACTGTGTGATGACTGAGGAACAGAGGACTGTGTGATGACTGAGGACTGTGTGATGACAGAGGAACAGAGGGCTGTGTGATGACAGAGGAACAGAGGACTGTGTGATGACAGAGGACTGTGTGATGACAGAGGAACAGAGGGCTGTGTGATGACAGAGGATTGTGTGATGACAGAGGAACAGAGGGCTGTGTGATGACAGAGGAACAGAGGACTGTGATGACTGAGGAACAGAGGACTGTGTGATGACTGAGGAACAGAGGACTGTGTGATGACTGAGGAACAGAGGACTGTGATGACTGAGGAACTGAGGGCTGTGTGATGATTGAGGAACAGAGGGCTGTGTGATGACAGAGGACTGTGTGATGACAGAGGGCTGTGTGATGACTGAGGAACAGAGGACTGTGTGATGACTGAGGGCTGTGTGATGACTGAGGAACAGAGGACTGTGTGATGACAGAGGGCTGTGTGATGACAGAGGACTGTGTGATGACTGAGGAACAGAGGGCTGTGTGATGACAGAGGGCTGTGTGATGACAGAGGACTGTGTGATGACTTAGGAACAGAGGGCTGTGTGATGACTGAGGAACAGAGGACTGTGTGATGACAGAGGAACAGAGGACTGTGTGATGACTGAGGAACAGAGGACTGTGTGATGACAGAGGAACAGAGGACTGTGTCATGACTGAGTAACAGAGGGCTGTGTGATGACTGAGGAACAGAGGACTGTGTGATGACAGAGGAACAGAGGGCTGTGTGATGACTGAGGAACAGAGGACTGTGTGATGACTGAGGGCTGTGTGATGACTGAGGAACAGAGGGCTGTGTGATGACTGAGGAACAGAGGACTGTGTGATGACTGAGGGCTGTGTGATGACTGAGGAACAGAGGGCTGTGTGATGACTGAGGAACAGAGGGCTGTGTGATGACTGAGGAACAGAGGACTGTGTGATGACTGAGGAACAGAGGACTGTGTGATGACTGAGTGCTGTGTGATGACTGAGGAACAGAGAGAGAGGCAGGAGGTTAGAGGGGACAACCCAAAATATTCCATATGGTGAATGAGGAATGGTTCCATCTGCCAGAAGACCACCACTGGAATGAGAGAGAGAGAGAGAGAGAGAGAGAGAGAGAGAGAGAGAGAGAGAGAGAGAGAGAGAGAGAGAGAGGGAAGAAGACACATGGAAGTAGAGAGAGAGAGAGAGAGAGAGAGAGAGGGAAGAATACACATGGAAGGAGAGAGAGAGAGAGAGAGAGGGAAGAAGACACATGGAAGGAGAGAGAGAGAGAGAGACAAGGAGAGATAGAGAGACGGGGAAAGAAGAGAAGGGAATTGGGGCCAAACCTCTTGATCCACAGATGTAGGTCTGGATGTGATCAGACTGGAGGGAAGAGGGGGAGGGGCTGGACACACACATATGTAAACCACATTATGAGGATGCAAGCCATCTATACTCAAGCATAGTCAAACACAAACCCACACATACCCATGCACTTGTGTGTGTGTGTGTGTGTGTGTGTGTGTGTGTGTGTGTGTGTGTGTGTGTGTGTGTGTGTGTGTGTGTGTGTGTGTGTGTGTGTGTGTGTGTGTGTGTGTGTGTGTGTGTGTGTGTGTGTGTGTGTGTGTGTGTGTGTGTGAAAGTATACCGTTAGCTCCTCAGCTACCTGTGGTCTATGTAGATGTTGTGTGTGTTTGCAGACTGTCAGCTTGAGGGAAACCACGCTTTCTCACAGACCAACTGTATTTTTCCACCAGATCTCTCTGTTTTTATAGTAAACTAGTAAACATCTCAGGCATGAGCAAGACAGAGATGGTGTAGATTATAGCTGAGAACTCACTCTCTCATCCACTAAATCTCTCCTCTCTCCTTTCTCTGTTCTCTTTCATTCTGGGCAGGTCTCTCTCTCTCTCTCCCTCTCTCTCTCTCTCTCTCTCTCTCTCTCTCTCTCTCTCTCTCTCTCTCTCTCTCTCTCTCTCTCTCTCTCTCCCTCTCTCTCTCTCTCTCAGCTCTCTCTCTCTCTCTCTCTCAGCTCTCTCTCTCCTCCCCCTCTCTCTCCCTCTCTCTCTCTCAGCTCTCTCTCTCCTCCCCTCTCTCTCTCCCCCTCTCTCCCCCCACTCTCTCTCTCTCCTCTCCTTTTGCTCTCATATCTCTCTTGTTTCCTCTCTTCTCTAATCCTACTGCATGTCTAAACACACCACACACACACACGCACACACGCACACACGCACACACGCACACACGCACACACACACACACACACACACACACACACACACACACACACACACACACACACACACACACACACACACACACACACACACACACACACACACACACACACCTTTACTAGTGTCTGCATGTGTGTGTGTTTGTTGATGTCTGTTAATGTGTGTGTGTGTTTGTCTTACCCATGTCTCTCTGTATTTTCTTACAGTCTGCCGTGGTCTCTGATGGAGGTGAGTACAAAACTACCACTTTATACTGTCTATTTACTCTATATCTATGTCCATATTATACTGTCTATTTACTATATATCTATGTCCATATTATACTGTCTATTTACTATATATCTATGTTCGTATTGTACTGTCTATTTACTCTATCTATGTCCATATTATACTCTATTTACTCTATATCTATGTCCATATTATACAGTCTATTTACTCTATATCTATGTCCATGTTATACAGTCTATTTACTCTATATCTATGGCTGTACTATACAGACTCTATCTGTCCATGTTATACAGTCTATTTACTCTATATCTATGTATATACTATACTCTCTATTTACTCTATCTATGTCCATATTACACTCTCTATTTACTCGATATCTATGTATGTACTATATACTCTATATCTATGTCCATATTACACTCTATTTACTCTATATCTATGTCTGTACTATTACATTTACATTTACATTTAAGTCATTTAGCAGACGCTCTTATCCAGAGCGACTTACAAATTGGAAAGTTCATACATATTCATCCTGGTCCCCCCGTGGGAATTGAACCCTGGTCCCCCCGTGGGAATTGAACCCACAACCCTGGCGTTGCAAGCGCCATGCTCTACCAACTGAGCCACACGGGACCAAAAACTATATACTCTATATTTACTCTATATATATGTCCATATTATACTCTATATTTACTCTATATCTATGTCCATATTATACTCTATATTTACTCTATATCTATGTCTATACTATATACTCTATTTACTCTATATCTATGTCCATATTATACTCTATATTTACTCTATATCTATGTCTATACTATATACTCTATTTACTCTATATCTATGTCTATATTATACTCTCTATTTACTCTATATCTATGTCCGTATTATACTCTCTATTTACTATATATCTATGTCCGTATTATACTCTCTATTTACTATATATCTATGTAACAATCAAATGTTTTTTTTACATCAGCAGATGTCACAAAGCGCTTATACAGAAACCCGGCCTAAAACTCCAAACAGCAAGCAATGCAGATGTAGAAAGGCAGTGGCTAGGGAAAAACTCCCTAGAAAGGAAGAAACCTAGAGAGGTACCAGCACTCTTCTGGCTGTGCCAGGTGGAGATTAGAAGAGTTCATGGACATTTAAAGCCAGATTGTTCTTCAAGATGTTCAAACGTTCATAGATGACCAACAGGGTCAAATAATAATCACAGTGGTTGTAGAGGGTGCAACAGGTCAGCACCTCAGGAGTGAATGTCCGTTGGCTTTTCTCATGCCGAGCATTCAAAGGTCGCGACAACAGGTGTGAGAGAGAGAGAGAGAGAGAGAGAGAGAGAGGGAGAGAGGGAGAGGGAGAGAGAGAGAGAGAGAGAGAGAGAGAGAGAGAGAGTGAGAGAGAGAGAGAGAGAGAGAGAGAGAGAGAGAGAGAGAGAGAGAGAGAGAGAGAGAGAGAGAGAGAGAGAGAGAGAGAGAGAGAGAGAGATGTTAACACATTACTGTTCAGACTATTTAACTCCAACCCTGTTCCTGGAGAGAAACCCTCCTGTAGGATTCATATTCATTACAATGGAGCAATAGGCTGTCGGTTTGTGCCACATTTAGTCCTCTCTTTTGTGTGTGTGTGTGTATTTATGCTTGCTGTCCGAGTACATGTGTTGTTGGAAAGGGAGTGTAGAATTCCTCAACCTACTGTGAAATGTCTTGCTAGATCGGTTATTTGAAACGGCCAACAATCATCCCACTGCCCCCCTTCTCCGCTATCCATTTCAGATGTCCCAATTAGCATGTGATAGCGTTAGCATAGCTTAGCATAGCTAAAGGCCAGGAAAATCCATTAGTATGTGCTAATGTTAGCATACCTTTTTACACGAGGGGATGCTATGCGTTAGCAATGCGCTAACGCTAGTAGAACAGTGTTCGCATAGGCCTGCGTTAGCATGATGTGCTAACGTTATTGTAGCGCTTGTGGAGTCGGCGTTAGATCCCCTTTGGTTGAACGGCTAACAACGGCCCGTTGGGAGAGGCTAGATGGCCGTGCTGAAGAGGATAACAGCGTGTTGACGTGAGAGAATGTTCGTCGGCAGGTCGTAAAACTCTTTCTCATTTGCTTAGCCTGTTAGCCTATTAGCCTGTTAGCCTGTTAGCCTGCGGGGAACTGATCTGTTGCTTTATTCAAATGACAACAGCCCGACCCAACCACAACAGGAAGTCAACAGACGTATACAGTGTGGTTAGATGTGTGTGTGGTGTGTGTGTCCAGTAGTCGACTTCCTCCTCCTGGCTCCTCATTAAAACACCATCTTCCTGGTTACCCAGGTACCCTGGTTATTGTTTGTGCGTCTGTGTTCGTTCTACCTGGTTACCCAGGTACCCTGGTTATTGTTTGTGCGTCTGTGTGCGTTCTACCTGCCGTCTATGGTTCCATTCTCTTCCGTAGCGTTAAATTATTCACAATGTCCTGTGAGCGGGACGTCTGTATCCTTTTACCACATGAGAGGCCTGCAGGAGTGTGTGTGTGTGTGTGTGTGTGTGTGTGTGTGTGTGTGTGTGTGTGTGTGTGTGTGTGTGTGTGTGTGTGTGTGTGTGTGTGTGTGTGTGTGTGTGTGTGTGTGTGTGTGTGTGTGTGTGTGTGTGTGTGTGTGTGTGTGTGTGTGTGTGACACTGCTCATTCTCTGTCTTTCATTCTGTCTCTTGTTGTTGTGATGCGGTACAGTGGTCAGGTCTCTCTCTCTGTCTCTCTCTCTCTCTCTCTCTCTCTGTCTCTCTCTCTCTGTCTCTCTCTCTCTCTCTGTCTCTCTCTCTCTCTCTGTCTCTCTCTCTGTCTCTCTCTCTCTCTCTGTCTCTCTCTCTGTCTCTCTCTCTGTCTCTCTCTCTGTGTCTCTCTCTCTCTCTCTCTCTCTCTCTCTCTCTGTCTCTCTCTCTCTCTCTGTCTCTCTCTCTCTCTCTCTCTCTCTCTCTCTGTCTCTCTCTCTCTCTCTCTCTCTCTCTCTCTCTCTCTCTCTGTAATGGGCAGTGGAGGAGTGTGAGACGTCAGGTGGAAGGAGAGTAGAGCAGTCTCACAACCTGTTTATTACCAACAAGCTACAGTTTTTGTCCTTCCTGCTTCCTGTATGTAAATGACCATTTGAGGACTGATCAACTTGGTGTCAGATTACGTAGGGAACTGTCAGCACCATGGTTCATATTCAGTACCACGGACTGGTCTTTCCACTTTGGTTGACTGTCTAGATGAGAACAACTAACACTTGAGAGAATTCAGTCTGAGTCATTGTCAGGCAACTATGAGGAAGCTGTTGACAACATCCTTGATGGGGACTCACTATGGTTCTTTCTCATTGGATGACTTACGGATTTAATTAGGCCCGTCGCTCCCCCAGAGAGCAAAGGTCATCGACGACGATTCCTCCATCTGTTCTGGGTTGCCATCGACGACGACTCCTCTCCATCTGTTCTGGGTTGCCTTCTCAATCCTTGGATGACTAGAGCTGATTAAATCGGTGTCGGATTAACGTATCGGAGGGACCAGACGGCATGATTCCCAGGGACCGGATCTGGTCCGAGGGCCAGGGGTTTGAGACACAGTGGTGTAACAATAGTGTATGGATGGAGTAAGAGTGGATTAACTGTGAGGTATGGATGGAGGGAGCTGGCTCCCCCTGAGGATGAGGTATCTGCCTCGTTGGCATCACACCGGCTCCTACCAGCTATACCCAGGTAAGAGAGTAGTGGTACCAGCTATACCACTATATCCAGACAGTAGTGGTACCAGCTATATCACTATATCCAGACAGTAGTGGTACCAGCTATACCACTATATCCAGACAGTAGTGGTACCAGCTATATCACTATATCCAGACAGTAGTGGTACCAGCTATATCCAGACAGTAGTGGTACCAGCTATATCACTATATCCAGACAGTAGTGGTACCAGCTATACCACTATATCCAGACAGTAGTGGTACCAGCTATATCACTATATCCAGACAGTAGTGGTACCAGCTATATCACTATATCCAGACAGTAGTGGTACCAGCTATATCACTATATCCAGACAGTAGTGGTACCAGCTATATCACTATATCCAGACAGTAGTGGTACCAGCTATATCACTATATCCAGACAGTAGTGGTACCAGCTATATCACTATATCCAGACAGTAGTGGTACCAGCTATATCACTATATCCAGACAGTAGTGGTACCAGCTATATCACTATATCCAGACAGTAGTGGTACCAGCTATATCACTATATCCAGACAGTAGTGGTACCAGCTATACCACTATATCCAGACAGTAGTGGTACCAGCTATATCCAGACAGTAGTGGTACCAGCTATATCACTATATCCAGACAGTAGTGGTACCAGCTATACCACTATATCCAGACAGTAGTGGTACCAGCTATATCCAGACAGTAGTGGTACCAGCTATATCCAGACAGTAGTGGTACCAGCTATATCCAGACAGTAGTGGTACCAGCTATATCACTATATCCAGACAGTAGTGGTACCAGCTATATCACTATATCCAGACAGTAGTGGTACCAGCTATATCACTATATCCAGACAGTAGTGGTACCAGCTATATCACTATATCCAGACAGTAGTGGTACCAGCTATATCCAGACAGTAGTGGTACCAGCTATATCACTATATCCAGACAGTAGTGGTACCAGCTATATCACTATATCCAGACAGTAGTGGTACCAGCTATATCACTATATCCAGACAGTAGTGGTACCAGCTATACACTATATCCAGACAGTAGTGGTACCAGCTATATCACTATATCCAGACAGTAGTGGTACCAGCTATACCACTATATCCAGACAGTAGTGGTACCAGCTATATCACTATATCCAGACAGTAGTGGTACCAGCTATACCACTATATCCAGACAGTAGTGGTACCAGCTATACCACTATATCCAGACAGTAGTGGTACCAGCTATACCACTATATCCAGACAGTAGTGGTACCAGCTATATCACTATATCCAGACAGTAGTGGTACCAGCTATACCACTATATCCAGACAGTAGTGGTACCAGCTATATCACTATATCCAGACAGTAGTGGTACCAGCTATATCACTATATCCAGACAGTAGTGGTACCAGCTATATCACTATATCCAGACAGTAGTGGTACCAGCTATATCACTATATCCAGACAGTAGTGGTACCAGCTATACCACTATATCCAGACAGTAGTGGTACCAGCTATACCACTATATCCAGACAGTAGTGGTACCAGCTATACCACTATATCCAGACAGTAGTGGTACCAGCTCTATCCAGACAGTAGTGGTACCAGCTATATCACTATATCCAGACAGTAGTGGTACCAGCTCTATCCAGACAGTAGTGGTACCAGCTATATCACTATATCCAGACAGTAGTGGTACCAGCTATATCACTATATCCAGACAGTAGTGGTACCAGCTATATCCAGACAGTAGTGGTACCAGCTATACCACTATATCCAGACAGTAGTGGTACCAGCTATACCACTATATCCAGACAGTAGTGGTACCAGCTATATTCAGACAGTAGTGGTACCAGCTATATCACTATATCCAGACAGTAGTGGTACCAGCTATATCACTATATCCAGACAGTAGTGGTACCAGCTATACCACTATATCCAGACAGTAGTGGTACCAGCTATATCACTATATCCAGACAGTAGTGGTACCAGCTATATCACTATATCCAGACAGTAGTGGTACCAGCTATATCACTATATCCAGACAGTAGTGGTACCAGCTATACCACTATATCCAGACAGTAGTGGTACCAGCTATATCACTATATCCAGACAGTAGTGGTACCAGCTATATCACTATATCCAGACAGTAGTGGTACCAGCTATATCACTATATCCAGACAGTAGTGGTACCAGCTATATCACTATATCCAGACAGTAGTGGTACCAGCTATATCACTATATCCAGACAGTAGTGGTACCAGCTATATCACTATATCCAGACAGTAGTGGTACCAGCTATACCACTATATCCAGACAGTAGTGGTACCAGCTATATCACTATATCCAGACAGTAGTGGTACCAGCTATATCACTATATCCAGACAGTAGTGGTACCAGCTATATCACTATATCCAGACAGTAGTGGTACCAGCTATATCACTATATCCAGACAGTAGTGGTACCAGCTATATCCAGACAGTAGTGGTACCAGCTATATCACTATATCCAGACAGTAGTGGTACCAGCTATATCACTATATCCAGACAGTAGTGGTACCAGCTCTATCACTATATCCAGACAGTAGTGGTACCAGCTATATCCAGACAGTAGTGGTACCAGCTATATCACTATATCCAGACAGTAGTGGTACCAGCTCTATCACTATATCCAGACAGTAGTGGTACCAGCTCTATCACTATATCCAGACAGTAGTGGTACCAGCTATATCACTATATCCAGACAGTAGTGGTACCAGCTATATCCAGACAGTAGTGGTACCAGCTATATCACTATATCCAGACAGTAGTGGTACCAGCTATACCACTATATCCAGACAGTAGTGGTACCAGCTATACCACTATATCCAGACAGTAGTGGTACCAGCTATACCACTATATCCAGACAGTAGTGGTACCAGCTATATCACTATATCCAGACAGTAGTGGTACCAGCTATATCACTATATCCAGACAGTAGTGGTACCAGCTATACCACTATATCCAGACAGTAGTGGTACCAGCTATATCACTATATCCAGACAGTAGTGGTACCAGCTATATCACTATATCCAGACAGTAGTGGTACCAGCTATATCACTATATCCAGACAGTAGTGGTACCAGCTATATCACTATATCCAGACAGTAGTGGTACCAGCTATATCACTATATCCAGACAGTAGTGGTACCAGCTATATCACTATATCCAGACAGTAGTGGTACCAGCTATATCACTATATCCAGACAGTAGTGGTACCAGCTATATCACTATATCCAGACAGTAGTGGTACCAGCTATATCACTATATCCAGACAGTAGTGGTACCAGCTATATCACTATATCCAGACAGTAGTGGTACCAGCTATATCACTATATCCAGACAGTAGTGGTACCAGCTATATCACTATATCCAGACAGTAGTGGTACCAGCTATATCACTATATCCAGACAGTAGTGGTACCAGCTATACCACTATATCCAGACAGTAGTGGTACCAGCTATATCACTATATCCAGACAGTAGTGGTACCAGCTATATCACTATATCCAGACAGTACCAGCTATACCACTATATCCAGACAGTACCAGCTATACCACTATATCCAGACAGTAGTGGTACCAGCTATACCACTATATCCAGACAGTACCAGCTATACCACTATATCCAGACAGTAGTGGTACCAGCTATACCACTATATCCAGACAGTAGTGGTACCAGCTATACCACTATATCCAGACAGTAGTGGTACCAGCTATATCACTATATCCAGACAGTAGTGGTACCAGCTATATCCAGACAGTAGTGGTACCAGCTATATCACTATATCCAGACAGTAGTGGTACCAGCTATATCACTATATCCAGACAGTAGTGGTACCAGCTATATCACTATATCCAGACAGTAGTGGTACCAGCTATATCACTATATCCAGACAGTAGTGGTACCAGCTATATCCAGACAGTAGTGGTACCAGCTATATCACTATATCCAGACAGTAGTGGTACCAGCTATATCCAGACAGTAGTGGTACCAGCTATACCACTATATCCAGACAGTAGTGGTACCAGCTATATCACTATATCCAGACAGTAGTGGTACCAGCTATATCCAGACAGTAGTGGTACCAGCTATATCACTATATCCAGACAGTAGTGGTACCAGCTATATCCAGACAGTAGTGGTACCAGCTATATCACTATATCCAGACAGTAGTGGTACCAGCTATATCCAGACAGTAGTGGTACCAGCTATATCACTATATCCAGACAGTAGTGGTACCAGCTATATCACTATATCCAGACAGTAGTGGTACCAGCTATATCACTATATCCAGACAGTAGTGGTACCAGCTATATCACTATATCCAGACAGTAGTGGTACCAGCTATATCCAGACAGTAGTGGTACCAGCTATATCACTATATCCAGACAGTAGTGGTACCAGCTATATCACTATATCCAGACAGTAGTGGTACCAGCTATACCACTATATCCAGACAGTAGTGGTACCAGCTATACCACTATATCCAGACAGTAGTGGTACCAGCTATATCACTATATCCAGACAGTAGTGGTACCAGCTATATCCAGACAGTAGTGGTACCAGCTATATCCAGACAGTAGTGGTACCAGCTATATCCAGACAGTAGTGGTACCAGCTATATCCAGACAGTAGTGGTACCAGCTATATCCAGACAGTAGTGGTACCAGCTATATCCAGACAGTAGTGGTACCAGCTATATCCAGACAGTAGTGGTACCAGCTATATCCAGACAGTAGTGGTACCAGCTATATCACTATATCCAGACAGTAGTGGTACCAGCTATATCACTATATCCAGACAGTAGTGGTACCAGCTATATCACTATATCCAGACAGTAGTGGTACCAGCTATATCACTATATCCAGACAGTAGTGGTACCAGCTATATCCAGACAGTAGTGGTACCAGCTATATCACTATATCCAGACAGTAGTGGTACCAGCTATATCACTATATCCAGACAGTAGTGGTACCAGCTATATCACTATATCCAGACAGTAGTGGTACCAGCTATATCACTATATCCAGACAGTAGTGGTACCAGCTATATCACTATATCCAGACAGTAGTGGTACCAGCTATATCCAGACAGTAGTGGTACCAGCTATATCACTATATCCAGACAGTAGTGGTACCAGCTATATCACTATATCCAGACAGTAGTGGTACCAGCTATATCCAGACAGTAGTGGTACCAGCTATATCACTATATCCAGACAGTAGTGGTACCAGCTATATCACTATATCCAGACAGTAGTGGTACCAGCTATACCACTATATCCAGACAGTAGTGGTACCAGCTATACCACTATATCCAGACAGTAGTGGTACCAGCTATATCACTATATCCAGACAGTAGTGGTACCAGCTATATCCAGACAGTAGTGGTACCAGCTATATCACTATATCCAGACAGTAGTGGTACCAGCTATACCACTATATCCAGACAGTAGTGGTACCAGCTATATCCAGACAGTAGTGGTACCAGCTATATCACTATATCCAGACAGTAGTGGTACCAGCTATATCCAGACAGTAGTGGTACCAGCTATATCCAGACAGTAGTGGTACCAGCTATACCACTATATCCAGACAGTAGTGGTACCAGCTATATCACTATATCCAGACAGTAGTGGTACCAGCTATATCACTATATCCAGACAGTAGTGGTACCAGCTATATCACTATATCCAGACAGTAGTGGTACCAGCTATATCCAGACAGTAGTGGTACCAGCTATACCACTATATCCAGACAGTAGTGGTACCAGCTATACCAGCTATATCCAGACAGTAGTGGTACCAGCTATATCACTATATCCAGACAGTAGTGGTACCAGCTATATCACTATATCCAGACAGTAGTGGTACCAGCTATATCCAGACAGTAGTGGTACCAGCTATATCACTATATCCAGACAGTAGTGGTACCAGCTATATCACTATATCCAGACAGTAGTGGTACCAGCTATACCACTATATCCAGACAGTAGTGGTACCAGCTATATCACTATATCCAGACAGTAGTGGTACCAGCTATACCACTATATCCAGACAGTAGTGGTACCAGCTATACCACTATATCCAGACAGTAGTGGTACCAGCTATATCACTATATCCAGACAGTAGTGGTACCAGCTATACCACTATATCCAGACAGTAGTGGTACCAGCTATATCACTATATCCAGACAGTAGTGGTACCAGCTATACCAGCTATATCCAGACAGTAGTGGTACCAGCTATACCACTATATCCAGACAGTAGTGGTACCAGCTATACCACTATATCCAGACAGTAGTGGTACCAGCTATACCAGCTATATCCAGACAGTAGTGGTACCAGCTATATCCAGACAGTAGTGGTACCAGCTATATCACTATATCCAGACAGTAGTGGTACCAGCTATATCCAGACAGTAGTGGTACCAGCTATACCACTATATCCAGACAGTAGTGGTACCAGCTATACCACTATATCCAGACAGTAGTGGTACCAGCTATACCAGCTATATCCAGACAGTAGTGGTACCAGCTATACCACTATATCCAGACAGTAGTGGTACCAGCTATACCACTATATCCAGACAGTAGTGGTACCAGCTATACCACTATATCCAGACAGTAGTGGTACCAGCTATATCCAGACAGTAGTGGTACCAGCTATACCACTATATCCAGACAGTAGTGGTACCAGCTATACCACTATATCCAGACAGTAGTGGTACCAGCTATACCAGCTATATCCAGACAGTAGTGGTACCAGCTATACCACTATATCCAGACAGTAGTGGTACCAGCTATACCACTATATCCAGACAGTAGTGGTACCAGCTATATCACTATATCCAGACAGTAGTGGTACCAGCTATATCACTATATCCAGACAGTAGTGGTACCAGCTATACCACTATATCCAGACAGTAGTGGTACCAGCTATACCACTATATCCAGACAGTAGTGGTACCAGCTATACCACTATATCCAGACAGTAGTGGTACCAGCTATATCACTATATCCAGACAGTAGTGGTACCAGCTATATCCAGACAGTAGTGGTACCAGCTATACCACTATATCCAGACAGTAGTGGTACCAGCTATACCACTATATCCAGACAGTAGTGGTACCAGCTATACCACTATATCCAGACAGTAGTGGTACCAGCTATATCACTATATCCAGACAGTAGTGGTACCAGCTATATCACTATATCCAGACAGTACCAGCTATACCACTATATCCAGACAGTAGTGGTACCAGCTATATCACTATATCCAGACAGTAGTGGTACCAGCTATATCACTATATCCAGACAGTAGTGGTACCAGCTATACCACTATATCCAGACAGTAGTGGTACCAGCTATATCACTATATCCAGACAGTAGTGGTACCAGCTATATCACTATATCCAGACAGTAGTGGTACCAGCTATATCACTATATCCAGACAGTAGTGGTACCAGCTATATCACTATATCCAGACAGTAGTGGTACCAGCTATATCCAGACAGTAGTGGTACCAGCTATATCACTATATCCAGACAGTAGTGGTACCAGCTATATCACTATATCCAGACAGTAGTGGTACCAGCTATACCACTATATCCAGACAGTAGTGGTACCAGCTATACCACTATATCCAGACAGTAGTGGTACCAGCTATATCCAGACAGTAGTGGTACCAGCTATACCACTATATCCAGACAGTAGTGGTACCAGCTATATCACTATATCCAGACAGTAGTGGTACCAGCTATACCACTATATCCAGACAGTAGTGGTACCAGCTATATCACTATATCCAGACAGTAGTGGTACCAGCTATATCCAGACAGTAGTGGTACCAGCTATATCACTATATCCAGACAGTAGTGGTACCAGCTATATCACTATATCCAGACAGTAGTGGTACCAGCTATACCACTATATCCAGACAGTAGTGGTACCAGCTATACCACTATATCCAGACAGTAGTGGTACCAGCTATACCACTATATCCAGACAGTAGTGGTACCAGCTATATCCAGACAGTAGTGGTACCAGCTATATCACTATATCCAGACAGTAGTGGTACCAGCTATATCCAGACAGTAGTGGTACCAGCTATATCACTATATCCAGACAGTAGTGGTACCAGCTATACCACTATATCCAGACAGTAGTGGTACCAGCTATACCAGCTATATCCAGACAGTAGTGGTACCAGCTATATCACTATATCCAGACAGTAGTGGTACCAGCTATACCACTATATCCAGACAGTAGTGGTACCAGCTATATCCAGACAGTAGTGGTACCAGCTATACCAGCTATATCCAGACAGTAGTGGTACCAGCTATATCACTATATCCAGACAGTAGTGGTACCAGCTATACCACTATATCCAGACAGTAGTGGTACCAGCTATATCACTATATCCAGACAGTAGTGGTACCAGCTATATCCAGACAGTAGTGGTACCAGCTATATCACTATATCCAGACAGTAGTGGTACCAGCTATATCACTATATCCAGACAGTAGTGGTACCAGCTATACCACTATATCCAGACAGTAGTGGTACCAGCTATATCCAGACAGTAGTGGTACCAGCTATATCACTATATCCAGACAGTAGTGGTACCAGCTATACCACTATATCCAGACAGTAGTGGTACCAGCTATACCACTATATCCAGACAGTAGTGGTACCAGCTATATCACTATATCCAGACAGTAGTGGTACCAGCTATATCACTATATCCAGACAGTAGTGGTACCAGCTATATCACTATATCCAGACAGTAGTGGTACCAGCTATATCACTATATCCAGACAGTAGTGGTACCAGCTATATCACTATATCCAGACAGTAGTGGTACCAGCTATATCACTATATCCAGACAGTAGTGGTACCAGCTATATCACTATATCCAGACAGTAGTGGTACCAGCTATATCACTATATCCAGACAGTAGTGGTACCAGCTATATCACTATATCCAGACAGTAGTGGTACCAGCTATATCACTATATCCAGACAGTAGTGGTACCAGCTATATCACTATATCCAGACAGTAGTGGTACCAGCTATATCACTATATCCAGACAGTAGTGGTACCAGCTATATCCAGACAGTAGTGGTACCAGCTATATCACTATATCCAGACAGTAGTGGTACCAGCTATATCCAGACAGTAGTGGTACCAGCTATATCACTATATCCAGACAGTAGTGGTACCAGCTATATCACTATATCCAGACAGTAGTGGTACCAGCTATACCACTATATCCAGACAGTAGTGGTACCAGCTATATCCAGACAGTAGTGGTACCAGCTATATCACTATATCCAGACAGTAGTGGTACCAGCTATATCCAGACAGTAGTGGTACCAGCTATATCACTATATCCAGACAGTAGTGGTACCAGCTATATCACTATATCCAGACAGTAGTGGTACCAGCTATATCACTATATCCAGACAGTAGTGGTACCAGCTATATCACTATATCCAGACAGTAGTGGTACCAGCTATATCACTATATCCAGACAGTAGTGGTACCAGCTATATCACTATATCCAGACAGTAGTGGTACCAGCTATACCACTATATCCAGACAGTAGTGGTACCAGCTATATCACTATATCCAGACAGTAGTGGTACCAGCTATATCACTATATCCAGACAGTAGTGGTACCAGCTATACCACTATATCCAGACAGTAGTGGTACCAGCTATATCACTATATCCAGACAGTAGTGGTACCAGCTATACCACTATATCCAGACAGTAGTGGTACCAGCTATATCACTATATCCAGACAGTAGTGGTACCAGCTATATCCAGACAGTAGTGGTACCAGCTATATCACTATATCCAGACAGTAGTGGTACCAGCTATATCACTATATCCAGACAGTAGTGGTACCAGCTATATCACTATATCCAGACAGTAGTGGTACCAGCTATATCACTATATCCAGACAGTAGTGGTACCAGCTATACCACTATATCCAGACATTAGTGGTACCAGCTATATCCAGACAGTAGTGGTACCAGCTATACCACTATATCCAGACAGTAGTGGTACCAGCTATACCACTATATCCAGACAGTAGTGGTACCAGCTATATCACTATATCCAGACAGTAGTGGTACCAGCTATATCACTATATCCAGACAGTAGTGGTACCAGCTATATCACTATATCCAGACAGTAGTGGTACCAGCTATATCACTATATCCAGACAGTAGTGGTACCAGCTATATCACTATATCCAGACAGTAGTGGTACCAGCTATATCACTATATCCAGACAGTAGTGGTACCAGCTATATCACTATATCCAGACAGTAGTGGTACCAGCTATATCACTATATCCAGACAGTAGTGGTACCAGCTATACCACTATATCCAGACAGTAGTGGTACCAGCTATACCACTATATCCAGACAGTAGTGGTACCAGCTATATCACTATATCCAGACAGTAGTGGTACCAGCTATATCACTATATCCAGACAGTAGTGGTACCAGCTATATCACTATATCCAGACAGTAGTGGTACCAGCTATACCACTATATCCAGACAGTAGTGGTACCAGCTATATCACTATATCCAGACAGTAGTGGTACCAGCTATATCACTATATCCAGACAGTAGTGGTACCAGCTATATCACTATATCCAGACAGTAGTGGTACCAGCTATACCACTATATCCAGACAGTAGTGGTACCAGCTATATCACTATATCCAGACAGTAGTGGTACCAGCTATATCACTATATCCAGACAGTAGTGGTACCAGCTATACCACTATATCCAGACAGTAGTGGTACCAGCTATATCCAGACAGTAGTGGTACCAGCTATATCACTATATCCAGACAGTAGTGGTACCAGCTATATCACTATATCCAGACAGTAGTGGTACCAGCTATATCCAGACAGTAGTGGTACCAGCTATATCACTATATCC
>NW_026600312.1:227470-237470 GCF_029448725.1 Salvelinus fontinalis | reverse complement strand
CATGTTTCCTGTGTTACATGTTACCTGTGTTACATGTTCCCTGTGTTACATGTTCCCTGTGTTACATGTTACCTGTGTTACATGTTACATGTTTCCTGTGTTACATGTTACCTGTGTTACATGTTACATGTTTCCTGTGTTACATGTTACCCTGTGTTACATGTTCCCTGTGTTACATGTTACTTGTGTTACATGTTCCCTGTGTTCTGTGTTCCCTGTGTTACATGTTACCTGTGTTACATGTTACCTGTGTTACATGTTTCCTGTGTTACATGTTCCCTGTGTTACATGTTACCTGTGTTACATGTTACATGTTTCCTGTGTTACATGTTACCTGTGTTACATGTTACATGTTTCCTGTGTTACATGTTACCCTGTGTTACATGTTCCCTGTGTTACATGTTACTTGTGTTACATGTTCCCTGTGTTCTGTGTTCCCTGTGTTACATGTTACTTGTGTTACATGTTCCCTGTGTTCTGTGTTACATGTTACCCTGTGTTACATGTTACTTGTGTTACATGTTACCTGTGTTCTGTGTTACCTGTGTTACATGTTTCCTGTGTTACATGTTACTTGTGTTACATGTTACCTGTGTTCTGTGTTACCTGTGTTACATGTTACCTGTGTTACATGTTACCTGTGTTACATGTTACCTGTGTTACATGTTACCTGTGTTACATGTTACTTGTGTTACATGTTCCCTGTGTTCTGTGTTACATGTTACCCTGTGTTACATGTTACTTGTGTTACATGTTACCTGTGTTCTGTGTTACCTGTGTTACATGTTTCCTGTGTTACATGTTACTTGTGTTACATGTTACCTGTGTTCTGTGTTACCCTGTGTTACATGTTACCCTGTGTTACATGTTACCTGTGTTACATGTTACCTGTGTTACATGTTTCCTGTGTTACATGTTACCATGTGTTACATGTTACCTGTGTTACATGTTTCCTGTGTTACATGTTACCTGTGTTACATGTTTCCTGTGTTACATGTTACCATGTGTTACATGTTACCTGTGTTACATGTTTCCTGTGTTACATGTTACCTGTGTTACATGTTACCCTGTGTTACATGTTACCCTGTGTTACATGTTACCTGTGTTACATGTTACCCTGTGTTACATGTTACATGTGTTACATGTTCCCTGTGTTACATGTTACCTGTGTTACATGTTACATGTGTTACATGTTTCCTGTGTTATATGTTTCCTGTGTTATATGTTACCTGTGTTACATGTTACCCTGTGTTACATGTTACCCTGTGTTACATGTTACCTGTGTTCTGTGTTACCCTGTGTTACATGTTACCCGTGTTACATGTTACATGTGTTACATGTTTCCTGTGTTATATGTTTCCTGTGTTATATGTTTCCTGTGTTATATGTTTCCTGTGTTACATGTTACCTGTGAAAGTATTGTATTGTATGTCAGTGGAACACGAGATGCTTTGAAAGGTGCTATTTAGAAACTTAAAGGGTTCTTTGGCTGTCCCCAGAGGAGCACCCTTTGATGATCCCTCTTTGGTTCCAGGTAGAACCCTTTTGGTTCCATGTAGAACCCTTTTGGTTCCAGGTAGAACCATTTTGGTTCCAGGTAGAACCCTTATGGCTTCCATATAGAACCTTTCGTACAGAGGATTCTACATGGAACACAAAAGAGTTCTCTTATGGGGATAACCCCCAAACCCATTCTGGAAGCCTTTTTTCTCCGAGTGTAGAAGCTTGTTGAGTGTTGTGGAGTCTGTGGTGACAGAGTGTTTAGCATGTTATGACAGTGATTATGGAATGTGACTGTTGTAACTGACTGCAATATGAAGAGCCCTTAAAGTTTATGCATATCTCCCCTCTATCCCCTCTCCTCTCCCCTCTTTCTCTCCTCTCTCTCTCTCTCTCTCTCTCTCTCTCTCCCCCCCCCCCCCCCCTCTTCCAGTTATCCCAGAGAGCTAGAGAAATCTATAACAGTTATTTATCCAGTAAGGCCACTACGCCGGTCAACATTGACAGTCAGGCCCAGCTGGCAGACGATATTCTCAACGCTCCCAGACCAGACATGTTTAAGGAGCAACAACTACAGGTGGGAACACACACACACACACACACTCAAAGTGTCCCAACCAGATAAAACACAAAACTGAAAACATCATGTAAATTCTAGCGGTAGCCTCTGATGCTGTCATTCATAAGGTGAATGCACCAATTTGTAAGTCGCTCTGGATAAGAGCGTCTGCTAAATGACTTAAATGTTAAATGTAAATGCTAACCTCAGCGTAGAGTTTCCTGTCCATTTCCACTAGCATTAGCATTAGCGCTGAGAGAGTGAACGTATTTGCCCATAGGGTTAGTAGAGAGATGAAAAGCCCCATTGATTTTAGCTGCAGCGTCATCAGGCACCACCTGACCTGGGCCTGTATTCATAACGGGTGCTGATCTGGGATCAGGTCCCCCGTCCGTCTGTCCAATCTGTTTTCATTGTGATCTACTGTGAGAGTCTTTGTGAATACAGGCCCTGAAGAGATGAGATTGTTAGACACTGATAACAGCAAGCACCAGACGGCTAAAACCAGAACCAGAATCTGTCTGTCTGTCTGCCCGCCCGCCCGCCCTTAAAGTCAGTTAAGAACAAACTCTTATTTTACAATGACGGCCGACCCCGGCCAAATCCCTGTTGACGCTGGGCCAATTTTGCACCGCCCTATGGCACTCCCGATCACGGCCGGTTGATCACAGCCCGGGATCGAACCAGGGTCTAATGCCTCTAGCCCTGAGATGCATTGCCTTTAGACCGCTGTGCCACTGGGGAGCCGACAATACGGTGGACTTTGCAAAACGAGGAATTTGTGACTTCTTTATGCTCCTCCGCTATTCAGTCGATTAAAGTCAATTCCGAATACAGTTCATGAGTTGGAAAAATTATCCTCATAGGCCTGCATGTGTAGTTTTAGGATTCCAGCCATCAAAATGTCATCATAATGACAAATTCTCTATTCTTGGAATTGGAATTTCAATTCACAAATCACAATTCACATGAATGAGACCAAGGAGTTGACCCCTAACCCCCAGTGTCTCCAGTAGTGGTAGGACATGCTAGCTAGCAAGGCTAGTTGGAGATAATGTACTGTCTGCTAGCTAGCTAGGCTAGCTGGAGAAAGTGTACTGTCTGCTAGCTAGCTACGCTAGTTGGATAAAAGGTACAATCTGCTAGCTAGCTACGCTAGTTGGAGAAAAGGTACTGTCTACTAGCTAGCTAGGCTAATTGGAGAAAAGGTACTGCCTGCTAGCTAGCTAGGCTAGTAGGAGAAAAGGTAATGTCTACTAGCTAGCTAGGCTAATTGGAGAAAAGGTACCATCTGCTAGCTAGCTAGGCTAGTTGGAGAAAAGGTACCGTCTGCTAGCTAGCTAGGCTATTTGGAGAAAAGGTACTGCCTGCTAGCTAGCTAGGCTAGTTGGAGAAAAGGGTACTGTCTGCTAGCTAGCTAGGCTAGTTGGAGAAAAGGTATTGTCTACTAGCTAGCTAGGCTAGTAGGAGAAAAGGTACTGTCTACTAGCTAGCTAGGCTAATTGGAGAAAAGGTACCGTCTGCTAGCTAGCTAGGCTAGTAGGAGAAAAGGTACTGTCTACTAGCTAGCTGGGCTAGTTGGAGAAAAGGTACCGTCTACTAGCTAGTTAGGCTAGTTGGAGAAAAGGTACCGTCTACTAGCTAGCTAGGCTAGTAGGAGAAAAGGTATTGTCTACTAGCTAGCTAGGCTAGTTGGAGAAAAGGTACCGTCTACTAGCTAGCTAGGCTAGTTGGAGTAAAGGTACCGTCTACTAGCTAGCTAGGCTAGTTGGAGAAAAGGTACAGTCTACTAGCTAGCTAGGCTAGTTGGAGAAAAGGTACTGTCTACTAGCTAGCTAGGCTAGTTGGAGAAAAGGTACTGTCTGCTAGCTAGCTAGGCTAGTTGGAGAAAAGGTACTGTCTGCTAGCTAGCTAGGCTAGTAGGAGAAAAGGTACTGCATTAGTTAGCTGATTTCTACAGGTTGATGTTATTTTAACCCCCGACTCTCTCTAGATCTTCAACCTGATGAAGTTTGACAGCTATACTCTCCCCCCCCCTCCCCCCTCCCTCTTTAGATCTTCAATCTGATGAAGTTTGACAGCTATACTCTCCCCCCTCCCCCCCTCCCTCTCTAGATCTTTAACCTGATGAAGTTTGACAGCTATACTCTCCCCCCCCTCCCTCTCTAGATCTTCAACCTGATGAAGTTTGACAGCTATACTCTCCCCCCCCCTCCCTCTCTAGATCTTTAACCTGATGAAGTTTGACAGCTATACTCTCCCCCCCCCTCCCTCTCTAGATCTTCAACCTGATGAAGTTTGACAGCTATACTCTCCCCCCCTCCCTCTCTAGATCTTCAACCTGATGAAGTTTGACAGCTATACTCCCCCCCCCCGCTCCCTCTCTAGATCTTTAACCTGATGAAGTTTGACAGCTATACTCTCCCCCCCTCCCTCTCTAGATCTTCAACCAGATGAAGTTTGACAGCTATACTCCCCCCCTCCCCCTCTAGATCTTCAACCTGATGAAGTTTGACAGCTATACTCTCCCACCCCCCCCCTCCCTCTCTAGATCTTCAACCTGATGAAGTTTGACAGCTATACTCTCCCCCCTCCCTCTCTAGATCTTCAACCTGATGAAGTTTGACAGCTATACTCCCCCCCCCCCCCCCTCTCTAGATCTTCAACCTGATGAAGTTTGACAGCTATACTCTCCCCCCCCTCCCTCTCTAGATCTTCAACCTGATGAAGTTTGACAGCTATACTCCCCCCCCCTCCCTCCCTCTCTAGATCTTCAACCTGATGAAGTTTGACAGCTATACTCCCCCCCCCCTCCCTCTCTAGATCTTCAACCTGATGAAGTTTGACAGCTATACTCCCCCCCCCCCTCTCTCTCTAGATCTTCAACCTGATGAAGTTTGACAGCTATACTCGCTTCCTGAAGTCCCTGCTGTATCAGGAATGTATGTTAGCGGAGGTGGAGGGGAGGCCTCTACCAGACCCCTACCATATACCCAGCTCTCCGACCTCCAAACACAGTACCGGGTCAGATAGATCCACACCCAAGAAGGTAACACACACACACACACGGAGCATGAACACACACACACACACACACACTTATGGTAACCTCTGCTGTCTACTATTAAAGCGTCAGTTCCCATCAGACACTGGACACGTTGTATAAAACTGGAGACTAAAGTGTTCAGACTGTCTGTGGAATATCCAATAGAAATGTCAAGTTAATGGTTCTGTGATTAAAACCTTTTATAAAAGGAGAATCATGGAAAATAAACATATGTAAACTTTTGATTTCAAACTTGTCGTTTTAACAATGTAAGTTCAGAACCAGTTGCTCTCATACCAGTCACATTTAGTTTGTGGAAATCTATCCATCTATTTATCTATTTATCTATCTATCCCTCCCTCCCTCCCTCCATCCCTCCATCCCTCCCTCCCTCCCTGACTCCCTACCTCCCTCCCTCCCTCCCTCCCTCCCTCCCTGACTCCCTCCCTCCCTCCCTCCCTGACTCCCTCCCTCCCTCCCTGACTCCCTCCCTCCCTCCCTCCCTCCCTGACTCCCTCCCTCCCTCCCTCCCTGACTCCCTCCCTCCCTCCCTCCCTGACTCCCTCCCTCCCTCCCTGACTCCCTCCCTCCCTCCCTCCCTCCCTGACTCCCTCCCTCCCTCCCTCCCTCCCTCCCTGACTCCCTCCCTCCCTCCCTCCCTCCCTGACTCCCTCCCTCCATCCATCCCTCCATCTATCCCTCCCTCCCTGACTCCCTCCCTCCCTCCCTGACTCCCTCCCTCCCTCCCTCCCTCACTCCCTCCCTCCCTCCCTCCCTCCCTGACTCCCTCCCTCCCTCCCTCCCTCCCTCCCTCCCTGACTCCCTCCCTCCCTCCCTCCCTGACTCCCTCCCTCCCTGCCTCCCTCCCTCCCTGACTCCCTCCCTCCCTCCCTCCCTCCCTGACTCCCTCCCTGACTCCCTCCCTCCCTCCCTCCATCCCTCCCACCCTCCCTCCATCCCTCCCTGACTCCCTCCCTCCATCCGTCCCTCCATCTATCCCTCCCTCCCTGACTCCCTCCCTCCCTCCCTCCCTCCCTCCCTCCCTGACTCCCTCCCTCCATCCGTCCCTCCATCTATCCCTCCCTCCCTGACTCCCTCCCTTCCTCCCTGACTCCCTCCCTCCCTTCCTCCCTGACTCCCTCCCTCCCTCCCTCCCTACCTCCCTCCCTGACTCCCTCCCTGACTCCCTCCATCCCTCCCTCCCTGACTCCCTCCCTCCCTCCCTCCCTCCCTGACTCCCTCCCTCCCTGACTCCCTCCCTCCCTGCCTCCCTCCCTCCCTCCCCCCCTCCCTGACTCCCTCCCTGACTCCCTCCCTGACTCCCTCCCTCCATCCATCCCTCCATCTATCCCTCCCTCCCTCCCTGACTCCCTCCCTCCCTCCATCCCTCCCTCCCTCCCTCCATCCCTCCCTGACTCCCTCCCTCCATCCATCCATCCATCCATCCATCCATCCATCTATCCCTCCCTCACTCCATCCATCCCTCCCTCACTCCCTCCCTCCCTCCCTCCTCCCTCCCTCCCTCCCTCCATCCCTCCCTCCCTCCCTCCCTCCCTCCATCCCTCCCTCCCTCCCTCCCTCCCTCCATCCCTCCATCCCTCCTCCCTCCCTGACTCCCTCCCTCCATCCCTCCCTCCATCCCTCCCTCCCTCCCTCCCTCCATCCCTCCCTCCCTCCCTCCCTCCCTCCATCCCTCCCTCCCTCCCTCCCTCCCTCCCTCCATCCCTCCTCCCTCCCTGACTCCCTCCCTCCATCCCTCCCTCCATCCCTCCCTCCCTCCATCCCTCCCTCCCTCCCTCCCTCCATCCCTCCCTCCCTCCCTCCCTCCCTCACTCCATCCCTCCCTCCCTCCCTCCCTGACTCTCTCCCTCCCTCCCTCCCTCCCTCCCTCCCTCCCTCCCTCCCTCCCTCCCTCCCTCCATCCCTCCCTCCCTCCCTCCCTCCCTCCCTCCATCCCTCCATCCCTCCTCCCTCCCTGACTCCCTCCCTCCATCCCTCCCTCCATCCCTCCCTCCCTCCCTCCCTCCCTCCCTGACTCTCTCCCTCCCTCCCTCCATCCCTCCCTCCCTCCCTCCCTCCCTCCCTGACTCTCTCCCTCCCTCCATCCCTCCCTCCCTCCCTCCCTCCCTGACTCTATCCCTCCCTCCCTCCCTCCCTCCCTCCCTCCCTGACTCTATCCCTCCCTCACTCCATCCATCCCTCCCTCCCTCCCTCCCTCCCTCCCTGACTCTCTCCCTCCCTCCCTCCCTCCCTCCCTCCCTCCCTGACTCTCCCTCCCTCCCTCCCTCCCTTCCTCCATCCATCCACCCGCTCTGTTTCTTTCTCCAGGAGAACAAGAAGACTAAGTCGGGCCGCTCTCTGAGCGAAGAGAGGGGGGGGGATGAGTGCGGAGGAGATAAGAAGAAAGGCATGTTCTTTGCGTGGTCACGGAACCGGAGCTTCGGGAAAGGACCCAAGAAACGGGATCTGGCCGACATCAACTACAGTGAGTGGTCGGGACATTTCTGGAATTTGGGAATGTGATTCTGTGTTTTGCAGTTAGTGAGCGAGTGGTCTGGGGAAAATGGGAATGGTTGGACGTTTTGGGAATTTTAGAAACTGTTAGTAGAATATTGAAGACAATGTCTGAGGTACGCTTCATATACAAAAGTATGTGGACACCCCTTCTTACACTATATATACAGCAGAATGTGGACACCCCTTCAAATTAGTGGATTGGGTTATTTCAGCCACACCCGTGGCTGACAGGTGTATAAAATCAAGCACACAGCCATGCAATCTCCATAGACAAACATTATCAGTAGAATGGCCTTACTTGAAGAGCTCAGTGACTTTCAACGTGGCGCTGTCATAGGAGGCCACCTTTCAGTTCGTCAAATTTCTGCCCTACTAGAGCTTCACCGGTCAACTGTAAGTGCTGTTATTGTGAGGTGGAAACGTCTACGAGCAACAACGGCTTAGCCGCAAAGTGGTAGGCCACTTGGCTCACAGAACGAGACCGCCGAGTGCTGAAGCGCGTAGCGCGTAAAAAAAACGTCTGTCCTCGGTTACAACACTCACTACCGAGTTCCAAACTGCCTCTGGAAACAACGTCAGCACAAGAACTGTTCGTCGGGAGCTTCATGAAATGGGTTTCCATGGCAGAGCAGCCGCACACAAGCCTAAGATCACCGTGCGCAATGCCAAGCGTCGGCTGGAACGGTGTAAAGCTTGTTCGCCATTGGACTCTGGAACAGTGGAAACACGTTTTCTGGAGTGATGAATCACTCTTAACCGTCCGACGGACGAATCTGGGTTTGGCGGATGCCAGAAGAACGCTACCTGCTCGAATGCACAGTGCCAACTGTAAAGTTTGGTGGAGGAGGAATAATGGTCTGGGGATGTTTTTCATGGTTCCAGTGAAGGGAAATCTTAACGCTACAGCATACAATGACATTGTAGACGATTCTGTGCGTCCAACTTTGTGGCAAAAGTTTTGGGAAGGCCCTTACCTGTTTCAGTATGCCAGCGAGGTCCATACAGAAATGCTTTGTCGAAATCAATGTGGAAGAACTTGACTGGCCTACACAGAGCCCTGACCTCAACCCACAAAGCACAACATTGATTTCATTGTTCCTTTTTTTAATGATCTACAAAAAATAGATGTCAAAGTGGAAGGAAAAAATCAGATTTTTTTATTTTAAATATGAAAAATAAAACACAAATATATCTTGATGAGATAAGTGTTCAACCACCCTGAGTCAATACATGTTAGAATCACCTTTGGCAGCGATTACAGCGGTGAGTCTCTGGGTAAGTCTCTAAGAGTCATTACAGCTGGTAGTCTCTGGGTAAGTCTCTAGGAATCATTACAGCTGTGAGTCTCTGGGTAAGTCTCTAAGAGATTTGTACACCTGGATTGTACAATATTATACTCCCCCCCCCTTTGTACAATATTTGCCCATTATTCTTATTTAAATTAAGTCAAAACTGGAACTAGGCCACTCAGGAACATTCAATGTTGTCTTGGTAAGCAACTCCAGTAGATTTGGCCTTGTGTTGAAGGTTATTGTCCTGCTGAAAGGTGAATTTGTCTCCCAGTGTTGGAAAGCAGACTGAACCAGGTTTTCTTCTAGGATTTTGTCTGTGTTAATCTCTATTCCGTTTATTTTTATCCTAAAAAAAACTCCCCAGTCCTTGCCAATGACAAGCATACCTATGACATGATGTAGCCACAACCATGCTTGAAAATATGAAGTGGTACGTTGTGTTGGGTTCGCCCCAAATATAACGCTTTGGATTACTTTAGTGCTTTGGATTACTTTAGTGCTTTGGATTACTTTAGTGCTTTGGATTACTTTAGTGTTTTGGATTACTTTAGTGCTTTGGATTACTTTAGTGCTTTGGATTACTTTAGTGCTTTGGATTACTTTAGTGCTTTGGATTACTTTTGTGCTTTGGATAACTTTAGTGCTTTGGATTACTTTTGTGCTTTTGATTACTTTAGTGCTTTGGATAACTTTAGTGCTTTGGATTACTTTAGTGCTTTGGATTACTTTAGTGCTTTGGATTACTTTAGTGCTTTGGATTACTTTAGTGCGATGTCGCAAACAGGATGCACGTTTTTGGAATATTTGCGTTCTTTTCACCCTGTCATTTCGGTTTGTATTGTGGAGTAACAGCAATGTTGTTGATCCGTCCTCAGTTTTCTCCTTTCACAGCCATTAAACTCTGTAACTGTTTTATAGTCACCATTGGCCTCATGGTGAAATCCCTGAGTGGTTTCCTTCCTCTCTGGCAACTGAGTTAGGAAGGACGCCTGTATCTTTGTTGTGACTGGGTGTATTGATACACCATTCAAAGTGTAATTAATAACTTCACCCTGCTCAAAGGGATATTCAATGTCTGCTTTTCTT
>NW_026600312.1:157500-226972 GCF_029448725.1 Salvelinus fontinalis | reverse complement strand
TTCCCTATGTAGTGCACTACTTTTCACCAGGGCCCTATGGGTTCTATTCCCTATGTAGTGCACTACTTTTCACCAGGGCCCTATGGGTTCTATTCCCTATGTAGTGCACTACTTTTGAGAATCGAACCCACTGTGTCAATGAGTTAGCTACTTTTAATAAGAATTCCAAAATAATTCCATATCTCCATAGTGACAGTTCACCAGGTCTGTGTCCTCCATCCCTGGTCCATATCTCCATAGTGACAGTTCACCAGGTCTGTGTCCTCCATCCCTGGTCCATATCTCCATAGTGACAGTTCACCAGGTCTGTGTCCTCCATCCCTGGTCCATATCTCCATAGTGACAGTTCATCAGGTCTGTGTCCTCCATCCCTGGTCCATATCTCCATAGTGACAGTTCATCAGGTCTGTGTCCTCCATCTCTGGTCCATATCTCCATAGTGACAGTTCATCAGGTCTGTGTCCTCCATCCCTGGTCCATATCTCCATAGTGACAGTTCATCAGGTCTGTGTCCTCCATCCCTGGTCCATATCTCCATAGTGACAGTTCATCAGGTCTGTGTCCTCCATCTCTGGTCCATATCTCCATAGTGACAGTTCATCAGGTCTGTGTCCTCCATCCCTGGTCCATATCTCCATAGTGACAGTTCATCAGGTCTGTGTCCTCCATCCCTGGTCCATATCTCCATAGTGACAGTTCACCAGGTCTGTGTCCTCCATCTCTGGTCCATATCTCCATAGTGACAGTTCACCAGGTCTGTGTCCTCCATCTCTGGTCCATATCTCCATAGTGACAGTTCATCAGGTCTGTGTCCTCCATCCCTGGTCCATATCTCCATAGTGACAGTTCACCAGGTCTGTGTCCTCCATCTCTGGTCCATATCTCCATAGTGACAGTTCATCAGGTCTGTGGTCTCCATCCCTGGTCCATATCTCCATAGTGACAGTTCATCAGGTCTGTGGCCTCCATCTCTGGTCCATATCTCCATAGTGACAGTTCATCAGGTCTGTGGTCTCCATCCCTGGTCCATATCTCCATAGTGACAGTTCATCAGGTCTGTGGCCTCCATCCCTGGTCCATATCTCCATAGTGACAGTTCATCAGGTCTGTGTCCTCCATCCCTGGTCCATATCTCCATAGTGACAGTTCATCAGGTAGTTAGTTCACTGTCCTCCATCCCTGGTCCTGGAGAATTCGAGGTGTGCAGGTTTTTGTTCCATCCCAGCAGTACATTGTCCCTGTCTCTCTATCGTTCTCTCTTCTCCCCAACTGACTACAGTATTTTGTTGTTGGTTGATATCTCAGAGTACAGTGTAGTTGGTATCTGAGTACAGTACAGTATAGTTGGTATCTGAGTACAGTACAGTATAGTTGGTATCTGAGTACAGTACAGTATAGTATTGTTGGTATCTGAGTACAGTACAGTATAGTTGGTATCTCAGAGTACAGTACAGTATAGTATTGTTGGTATCTGAGTACAGTACAGTATAGTTGGTATCTGAGTACAGTACAGTATAGTATTGTTGGTATCTGAGTACAGTACAGTACAGTATAGTTGGTATCTGAGTACAGTACAGTATAGTTGGTATCTGAGTACAGTACAGTATAGTTGGTATCTGAGTACAGTACAGTATAGTTGGTATCTGAGTACAGTACAGTATAGTTGGTATCTGAGTACAGTACAGTATAGTTGGTATCTGAGTACAGTACAGTATAGTTGGTATCTGAGTACAGTATAGTATTGTTGGTATCTGAGTACAGTACAGTACAGTACAGTATAGTTGGTATCTGAGTACAGTACAGTATAGTTGGTATCTGAGTATAGTACAGTATAGTTGGTATCTGAGTACAGTACAGTATAGTATTGTTGGTATCTGAGTACAGTATAGTATAGTTGGTATCTGAGTACAGTACAGTATAGTATTGTTGGTATCTGAGTACAGTACAGTAGAGTATAGTTGGTATCTGAGTACAGTATAGTATTGTTGGTATCTGAGTACAGTACAGTATAGTTGGTATCTGAGTACAGTACAGTACAGTATAGTATAGTTGGTATCTCAGAGTACAGTACAGTATAGTATTGTTGGTATCTGAGTACAGTACAGTATAGTTGGTATCTGAGTACAGTATAGTATTGTTGGTATCTGAGTACAGTACAGTATAGTTGGTATCTGAGTACAGTACAGTACAGTATAGTATAGTTGGTATCTCAGAGTACAGTACAGTATAGTATTGTTGGTATCTGAGTACAGTACAGTATAGTTGGTATCTGAGTACAGTACAGTATAGTATAGTATAGTTGGTATCTCAGAGTACAGTACAGTATAGTATTGTTGGTATCTGAGTACAGTACAGTATAGTATTGTTGGTATCTGAGTACAGTACAGTATAGTATTGTTGGTATCTGAGTACAGTACAGTATAGTTGTCATTTCAGAGTACAGTATAGTTGGCATTTCAGAGTACAGTATAGTTGGCTGGTATCTCAGAGCACAGTATAGATGGTATCTGAGTACAGCACAGTAGAGTATAGTTGGTATCTCAGAGTACAGTACAGTATAGTTGGTTGGTATCTGAGTACAGTACAGTATAGTTGGTATCTGAGTACAGTACAGTATAGTTGGTATCTGAGTACAGTACAGTATAGTTGGTATCTGAGTACAGTACAGTATAGTTGGTATCTGAGTACAGTATAGTATTGTTGGTATCTGAGTACAGTACAGTATAGTTGGTATCTGAGTACAGTACAGTATAGTTGGTTGGTATCTGAGTACAGTACAGTATAGTTGGTATCTGAGTATAGTACAGTATAGTTGGTATCTCAGAGTACAGTACAGTATAGTTGGTATCTGAGTACAGTACAGTATAGTTGGTATCTGAGTACAGTACAGTATAGTTGGTATCTGAGTACAGTACAGTATAGTATTGTTGGTATCTGAGTACAGTACAGTACAGTATAGTTGGTATCTGAGTACAGTACAGTATAGTTGGTATCTGAGTACAGTACAGTATAGTTGGTATCTGAGTACAGTACAGTATAGTTGGTATCTGAGTACAGTACAGTATAGTTGGTATCTGAGTACAGTACAGTACAGTATAGTTGGTATCTGAGTACAGTACAGTATAGTTGGTATCTGAGTACAGTACAGTATAGTTGGTATCTCCGAGTATAGTATAGCATAGCATGGTTGGCATATCAGAGTATAGTATAGTATAGTTGGTATATCAGAGTATTGTATAGTAGAGTATGGTTGGTGTCTCAGAGTATAGTATAGCATAGTATAGTTGGTATCTCAGAGTATAGTATAGTTGGTATATCAGAGTACAGTACAGTATAGTTGGTATCTGAGTACAGTACAGTATAGTTGGTATCTGAGTACAGTACAGTATAGTTGGTATCTGAGTACAGTACAGTATAGTTGGTTGGTATATCAGACCCTCATATCTACTGGTTTATTAAGTCCGCAGGGTAACACTGAACTGCAGGCATATCAAATAGGTTTTCATAATAAACACACACACACACATTTACAGTTTGTTCCAGATTATACGAGCTGTCTGTCTGTCTGTCTGTCTGTCTGTCTGTCTGTCTGTCTGTCTGTCTGTCTGTCTGTCTGTCTGTGTGTGTGTGTGTGTGTGTGTGTGTGTGTGTTTACCTGAACCGTGTGTGTGTGTGTGTGTGTGTGTGTTTACCTGAACTGTGTGTGTGTGTGTGTGTGTGTGTGTGTGTGTGTGTGTGTGTGTGTGTGTGTGTGTGTGTGTGTGTGTGTGTGTGTTTACTTGAACTGTGTGTGTGTGTGTGTGTGTGTGTGTGTGTGTGTGTGTGTGTGTGTGTGTGTGTTTACCTGAACTGTGTGTGTGTGTGTGTGTGTGTGTGTGTGTGTGTGTGTGTGTGTGTGTGTGTGTGTGTGTGTTTACCTGAACTGTGTGTGTGTGTTTACCTGAACTGTGTGTGTGTGTGTGTGTGTGTGTGTGTTTACCTGAAGTGTCTGTGTGTGTGTGGGGGGGGGGGGGGGGGGACTTAATAAGAGTGTCTTGTTTCTTCATTCTATAAATACCACTCCCCCTAGAGCCATCTCAGACCAATCACCTCGGCCCTCTCCACCACATCATTTACATATTACCAGCTGCCCTCAGAACAGCAGTTGGGGAATGACATGTCCAGAATGAAGGGTGTGTGCTGGCCCATGTGCTCAAGTGTACATTAGAGAAATAGAACAGATAGAATGTGAGTGTTGGTTTATTACAGAAATAGAACAGATAGAATGTGAGTGTTGGTTCATTAGAGAAATAGAACAGATAGAATGTGAGTGTTGGTTCATTACAGAAATAGGAGAGATAGAATGTGAGTGTTGGTTCATTACAGAAATTGAACAGATAGAATGTGAGTGTTGGTTCATTAAAGAAATAGTAGAGATAGAATGTGAGTGTTGGTTCATTAGAGAAATAGAACAGATAGAATGTGAGTGTTGGTTCATTAGAGAAATAGGAGGGATAGAATGGGTGTTGTTACATTACAGAAATAGGAGAGATAGAATGTGAGTGTTGGTTCATTAGAGAAATAGAACAGATAGAATGTGAGTGTTGTTACATTAGAGAAATAGAACAAATAGAATGGGAGTGTTGATTCATTAGAGAAATTGAACAGATAGAATGTGAGTGTTGTTACATTAGAGAAATAGAACAAATAGAATGGGAGTGTTGGTTCATTAGAGAAATAGAACAAATAGAATGGGAGTGTTGGTTCATTAGAGAAATAGAACAAATAGAATGTGAGTGTTGGTTCATTAGAGAAATGCTCTGTGAGTCCGTGTCCCTGTGGACAGTAAACAGGGATGGGGAACATAGCCCAGGTAATAATCTGTGCCGTGCTGTATTTGTAAAGACAAAATGGCCTGGTGAGATAGTTGGGCACGTTTTCTACTAGTCTGGTCTGGATAGTACTATCCTCAGACTAGTGAGATAGTTGGGCACGTTTTCTACTAGTCTGGTCTGGATAGTACTATCTTCAGACTAGTGGGTTGGGTACATTTTCTACTAGCCTGGTCTGGATAGTACTATCTTCAGACTAGTGGGATAGTTGGGCACGTTTTCTACTAGTCTGGTCTGGATAGTACTATCCTCAGACTAGTGAGATAGTTGGGTACATTTTCTACTAGCCTGGTCTGGATAGTACTATCTTCAGACTAGTGGGATAGTTGGGCACGTTTTCTACTAGTCTGGTCTGGATAGTACTATCCTCAGACTAGTGAGATAGTTGGGCACATTTTCTACTAGCCTGGTCTGGATAGTACTATCCTCAGACTAGTGGGATATGTTAATTTCCATCCCTGACTGTAAATCATCACCCTCTGTAAAAGAATAACGTACAGTCTAGGTTCTGTCACACAGCTCTGTGTGTGTGTCAGGTGAGGAGAGGGGAGGGGGAGTAGAGGGTAGGGGGAGGAGAGGGATGTCTTGTGACTTATCACCTGTGTGTGTCTTCATCTGACCCGCAGTTAACACACTCACACTAACAGACACAAACTAACACACACTAAGTCACACTCACACATATACACACACACACATACACACACTCAGGGCAATATATAGCGTCTGAGAGTTTGGGTGCCAAAAACTCTTGGGGACAAAAACACTTCTGATGAATAACTAGCTGGTAATTCCTATTCAGGTGAATAACTAGATGGTAATTCCTATTCAGGTGAATAACTAGCTGGTAATTCCTATTCAGGTGAATAACTAGCTGGTAATTCCTATTCAGGTGAATAACTAGCTGGTAATTCCTATTCAGGTGAATAACTAGCTGGTAATTCCTATTCAGGTGAACAACTAGCTGGTAATTCCTATTCAGGTGAATAACTAGATGGTAATTCCTATTCAGATGAATAACTAGATGGTAATTCCTATTCAGATGAATAACTAGATGGTAATTCCTATTCAGGTGAATAACTAGATGGTAATTCCTATTCAGGTGAATAACTAGATGGTAATTCCTATTCAGGTGAATAACTAGCTGGTAATTCCTATTCAGGTGAATAACTAGCTGGTAATTCCTATTCAGATGAATAACTAGCTGGTAATTCCTATTCAGATGAATAACTAGCTGGTAATTCCTATTCAGATGAATAACTAGATGGTAATTCCTATTCAGGTGAATAACTAGATGGTAATTCCTATTCAGATGAATAACTAGCTGGTAATTCCTATTCAGATGAATAACTAGATGGTAATTCCTATTCTGATGAATAACTAGATGGTAATTCCTATTCAGATGAATAACTAGATGGTAATTCCTATTCAGATGAATAACTAGATGGTAATTCCTATTCAGATGAATAACTAGATGGTAACACACACACACACACACACACACACACACACACACACACACACACACACACACACACCTTTTGTCTTCACACAAAACCCTGTTAACTTCCTCCCTCAAGGTGATGTAAACACTCCACATTCTCTCAAGGTTTTTTTGACGGATAGATTTCTGTTATTAACAAAAACACTGAACAAAGATGTTGTTGTTGTGCCGTCATGTTGTTGTCTCTATGGTTACGTTGTCTCTATAGTACACGTCTACTGAATGATCTCCTGGTTACGTTGTCTCTATAGTACACGTCTACTGAATGATCTCCTGGTTACGTTGTCTCTATAGTAGACGTCTACTGAATGATCTCCTGGTTACGTTGTCTCTATAGTACACGTCTACTGAATGATCTCCTGGTTACGTTGTCTCTATAGTACACGTCTACTGAATCATCTCCTGGTTACGTAGTCTCTATAGTAGACGTCTACTGAATGATCTCCTGGTTACGTTGTCTCTATAGTACACGTCTACTGAATGATCTCCTGGTTACGTTGTCTCTATAGTACACGTCTACTGAACGATCTCCTGGTTACGTAGTCTCTATAGTAGACGTCTACTGAATGATCTCCTGGTTACGTTGTCTCTATAGTAGACGTCTACTGAATGATCTCCTGGTTACGTTGTCTCTATAGTACACGTCTACTGAATGATCTCCTGGTTACGTAGTCTCTATAGTACACGTCTACTGAATGATCTCCTGGTTACGTTGTCTCTATAGTACACGTCTACTGAATGATCTCCTGGTTACGTTGTCTCTATAGTACACGTCTACTGAATGATCTCCTGGTTACGTTGTCTCTATAGTACACGTCTACTGAACGATCTCCTGGTTACGTAGTCTCTATAGTACACGTCTACTGAATGATCTCCTGGTTACGTAGTCTCTATAGTACACGTCTACTGAACGATCTCCTGGTTACGTTGTCTCTATAGTAGACGTCTACTGAATGATCTCCTGGTTACGTTGTCTCTATAGTACACGTCTACTGAATGATCTCCTGGTTACGTTGTCTCTATAGTACACGTCTACTGAATGATCTCCTGGTTACGTTGTCTCTATAGTACACGTCTACTGAATGATCTCCTGGTTACGTTGTCTCTATAGTACACGTCTACTGAATGATCTCCCGGTTACGTTGTCTCTATAGTACACGTCTACTGAATGATCTCCCGGTTACGTTGTCTCTATAGTACACGTCTACTGAATGATCTCCTGGTTACGTTGTCTCTATAGTACACGTCTACTGAATGATCTCCTGGTTACGTTGTCTCTATAGTACACGTCTACTGAATGATCTCCCGGTTACGTTGTCTCTATAGTACACGTCTACTGAATGATCTCCTGGTTAAGTTGTCTCTATAGTACACGTCTACTGAATGATCTCCTGGTTACGTTGTCTCTATAGTACACGTCTACTGAACGATCTCCTGGTTACGTTGTCTCTATAGTACACGTCTACTGAATGATCTCCTGGTTACGTTGTCTCTATAGTACACGTCTACTGAACGATCTCCTGGTTACGTTGTCTCTATAGTAGACGTCTACTGAATGATCTCCTGGTTACGTTGTCTCTATAGTACACGTCTACTGAATGATCTCCTGGTTACGTTGTCTCTATAGTACACGTCTACTGAATGATCTCCTGGTTACGTTGTCTCTATAGTACACGTCTACTGAATGATCTCCCGGTTACGTTATCTCTATAGGACACGTCTACTGAATGATCTCCTGGTTACGTTGTCTCTATAGTACACGTCTACTGAATGATCTCCTGGTTACGTTGTCTCTATAGTACACGTCTACTGAATGATCTCCCAGTTACGTTGTCTCTATAGTACACGTCTACTGAATGATCTCCTGGTTACGTTGTCTCTATAGTACACGTCTACTGAATGATCTCCCAGTTACGTTGTCTCTATAGTACACGTCTACTGAACGATCTCCTGGTTACGTTGTCTCTATAGTACACGTCTACTGAACGATCTCCTGGTTACGTAGTCTCTATAGTACACGTCTACTGAATGATCTCCTGGTTACGTTGTCTCTATAGTACACGTCTACTGAATGATCTCCTGGTTACGTAGTCTCTATAGTAGACGTCTACTGAATGATCTCCTGGTTACGTTGTCTCTATAGTACACGTCTAATGAATGATCTCCTGGTTACGTTGTCTCTATAGTACACGTCTACTGAACGATCTCCTGGTTACGTTGTCTCTATAGTACACGTCTACTGAACGATCTCCTGGTTACGTTGTCTCTATAGTACACATCTACTGAATGATCTCCTGGTTACGTAGTCTCTATAGTAGACGTCTACTGAATGATCTCCTGGTTACGTTGTCTCTATAGTAGACGTCTACTGAATGATCTCCTGGTTACGTAGTCTCTATAGTACACGTCTACTAAATGATCTCCTGGTTACGTAGTCTCTATAGTACACGTCTACTGAATGATCTCCTGGTTACGTTGTCTCTATAGTAGACGTCTACTGAACGATCTCCTGGTTACGTTGTCTCTATAGTACACGTCTACTGAACGATCTCCTGGTTACGTTGTCTCTATAGTACACGTCTACTGAACGATCTCCTGGTTACGTAGTCTCTATAGTACACGTCTACTGAATGATCTCCTGGTTACGTTGTCTCTATAGTAGACGTCTACTGAACGATCTCCTGTTTACGTTGTCTCTATAGTACACGTCTACTGAACGATCTCCTGGTTACGTTGTCTCTATAGTACACGTCTACTGAATGATCTCCTGGTTACGTTGTCTCTATAGTAGACGTCTACTGAACGATCTCCTGGTTACGTTGTCTCTATAGTAGACGTCTACTGAATGATCTCCTGGTTACGTAGTCTCTATAGTACACGTCTACTGAATGATCTCCTGGTTACGTAGTCTCTATAGTACACGTCTACTGAATGATCTCCTGGTTACGTAGTCTCTATAGTAGACGTCTACTAAATGATCTCCTGGTTACGTTGTCTCTATAGTACACGTCTACTGAACGATATCCTGGTTACGTTGTCTCTATAGTAGACGTCTACTGAATGATCTCCTGGTTACGTTGTCTCTATAGTACACGTCTACTGAATGATCTCCTGGTTACGTTGTCTCTATAGTACACGTCTACTGAATGATCTCCTGGTTACGTTGTCTCTATAGTACACGTCTACTGAATGATCTCCCGGTTACGTTATCTCTATAGGACACGTCTACTGAATGATCTCCTGGTTACGTTGTCTCTATAGTACACGTCTACTGAATGATCTCCTGGTTACGTTGTCTCTATAGTAGACGTCTACTGAATGATCTCCTGGTTACGTTGTCTCTATAGTACACGTCTACTGAATGATCTCCTGGTTACGTTGTCTCTATAGTACACGTCTACGGAATGATCTCCTGGTTACGTAGTCTCTATAGTACACGTCTACTGAATGATCTCCCGGTTACGTTGTCTCTATAGTACACGTCTACTGAATGATCTCCCGGTTACGTAGTCTCTATAGTACACGTCTACTGAACGATCTCCCGGTTACGTTATCTCTATAGGACACGTCTACTGAATGATCTCCTGGTTACGTTGTCTCTATAGTACACGTCTACTGAATGATCTCCTGGTTACGTTGTCTCTATAGTACACGTCTACTGAACGATCTCCTTTTTACGTTGTCTCTATAGGACACGTCTACTGAACGATCTCCTGGTTACGTTGTCTCTATAGTACACGTCTACTGAACGATCTCCTGGTTACGTTGTCTCTATAGTACACGTCTACTGAACGATCTCCTGGTTACGTTGTCTCTATAGTACACGTCTACTGAACGATCTCCCGGTTACGTTGTCTCTATAGGACACGTCTACTGAATGATCTCCCGGTTACGTTGTCTCTATAGTACACGTCTACTGAACGATCTCCCGGTTACGTTGTCTCTATAGTACACGTCTACTGAACGATCTCCTGGTTACGTAGTCTCTATAGTACACGTCTACTGAATGATCTCCTGGTTACGTTGTCTCTATAGTAGACGTCTACTGAACGATCTCCTGTTTACGTTGTCTCTATAGTACACGTCTACTGAACGATCTCCTGGTTACGTTGTCTCTATAGTACACGTCTACTGAATGATCTCCTGGTTACGTTGTCTCTATAGTAGACGTCTACTGAACGATCTCCTGGTTACGTTGTCTCTATAGTAGACGTCTACTGAATGATCTCCTGGTTACGTAGTCTCTATAGTACACGTCTACTGAATGATCTCCTGGTTACGTAGTCTCTATAGTACACGTCTACTGAATGATCTCCTGGTTACGTAGTCTCTATAGTAGACGTCTACTAAATGATCTCCTGGTTACGTTGTCTCTATAGTACACGTCTACTGAACGATATCCTGGTTACGTTGTCTCTATAGTAGACGTCTACTGAATGATCTCCTGGTTACGTTGTCTCTATAGTACACGTCTACTGAATGATCTCCTGGTTACGTTGTCTCTATAGTACACGTCTACTGAATGATCTCCTGGTTACGTTGTCTCTATAGTACACGTCTACTGAATGATCTCCCGGTTACGTTATCTCTATAGGACACGTCTACTGAATGATCTCCTGGTTACGTTGTCTCTATAGTACACGTCTACTGAATGATCTCCTGGTTACGTTGTCTCTATAGTAGACGTCTACTGAATGATCTCCTGGTTACGTTGTCTCTATAGTACACGTCTACTGAATGATCTCCTGGTTACGTTGTCTCTATAGTACACGTCTACGGAATGATCTCCTGGTTACGTAGTCTCTATAGTACACGTCTACTGAATGATCTCCCGGTTACGTTGTCTCTATAGTACACGTCTACTGAATGATCTCCCGGTTACGTAGTCTCTATAGTACACGTCTACTGAACGATCTCCCGGTTACGTTATCTCTATAGGACACGTCTACTGAATGATCTCCTGGTTACGTTGTCTCTATAGTACACGTCTACTGAATGATCTCCTGGTTACGTTGTCTCTATAGTACACGTCTACTGAACGATCTCCTTTTTACGTTGTCTCTATAGGACACGTCTACTGAACGATCTCCTGGTTACGTTGTCTCTATAGTACACGTCTACTGAACGATCTCCTGGTTACGTTGTCTCTATAGTACACGTCTACTGAACGATCTCCTGGTTACGTTGTCTCTATAGTACACGTCTACTGAACGATCTCCCGGTTACGTTGTCTCTATAGGACACGTCTACTGAATGATCTCCCGGTTACGTTGTCTCTATAGTACACGTCTACTGAACGATCTCCCGGTTACGTTGTCTCTATAGTACACGTCTACTGAACGATCTCCTGGTTACGTAGTCTCTATAGTACACGTCTACTGAACGATCTCCCGGTTACGTTGTCTCTATAGTACACGTCTACTGAACGATCTCCCGGTTACGTTGTCTCTATAGTACACGTCTACTGAATGATCTCCCGGTTACGTTATCTCTATAGGACACGTCTACTGAATGATCTCCTGGTTACGTTGTCTCTATAGTACACGTCTACTGAATCATCTCCTGGTTACGTTGTCTCTATAGTACACCTCTATTGAACGATCTCCTGGTTACGTTGTCTCTATAGTACACGTCTACTGAACGATCTCCTGGTTACGTTGTCTCTATAGTACACGTCTACTGAACGATCTCCTGGTTACGTTGAGGTTTCTCCTCACGTTGTGTTTTCGTCTATTCTAATACAACGACAGGAACACGTTGAATTAGAAGATTGTTGACGTAACCAAGGGCTTTTTGTCTACAGTACAACCGTACAAAACCTCTCTGTGTTTCATCAAGGGCAGATAACCTTCACTACCAGCCTCTTTATGGTTCGACCAGCTGGTCTACATTAGTCAGGAGACATATCTCTCTTCAATCAATCTCATTTCTACCAGACTCCTTTTTTATCTTGGAACGTTTGTTGTCAATTTGTAATAGTTTGTATGTTCTTCTATCCTCTCTCCCTCATCTTCCCTCTCTCTCTCCCTCATCTTCCCCCTCTCTCTCTCTCTCTCCCTCATCTTCCCTCTCTCTCTCCCTCCCTCATCTTCCCCCTCTCTCTCCCTCATCTTCCCTCTCTCTCTCTCTCATCTTCCCTCTCTCTCCCTCATCTTCCCTCATTCTCTCTCTCCCTCATCGTCCCCCTCTCTCTCCCTCATCTTCCCTCTCTCTCCCTCATCTTCCCTCATTCTCTCTCTCCCTCATCTTCCCCCTCTCTCTCCCACATCTTCCCTCGTCTTCTCTCTCTCTCTCTCTGTATCCAGGGGCTGGTGTATTCTTCTTGTCCTGTTCAGAAGGAGAACAGATCAGTTTCCTGTTTGACTGTATAGTCAGAGGCATCTCTCCTAGTAGAGCACCTAGTTGCCTCAGACCTAACCTACCAGGTATATACACACACACACACACACACACACACACACACACACACACACACACACACACACACACACACACACACACACACACACACACACACACACACACACACACACACACACACACACACACACACACACACACACACACACACACACACCACACACACACACCACACACACACACACATATGTCAATGTTTCCCCTATCATTATAGAAGCCAGGCAGGCTTATCAGTCCTCAGTAAGGTCAAAGGCTCTCTCTCTCATGTATTTTCCTACCAAAGGAATGTGACGTGTCTCTATGGTTTACTGGGTGTTTTAGTGTGTCTGTGTGTGTGTGTGTGTCCGTCTGTGTGTGTGTATGTATTTGTGTGTCGAGGCGCCAGCATGGAGGTGGCATCACATGCTCAAAGCCCTTTGGGGTCACTGTGTGGATTAAGGTGTGTGTGTGTGTGTGTATGTGGGTTCACAGGCATTTCTGAGAAGGCCTCACCTGTTGAGGGTTTAGTGACTGTAGAGGGAAGAATAACTGCACATGGGCACACACACACACACACACACACACACACACACACACACACACACACACACACACACACATACCCACACACACACATACCCACACACACACACACACATACCCACACACACACACACACACACACACACACACACACACACACACACACACACACACACACACACACACACACACACACACACACACACACACACACACACACACACACACACACACACACACACACACATACCCACACACACACACACACACACACACACATACCCACACACACACACACACACACACACACACACACACACACACACACACACACACACACACACACATTATCACGGCACCATGAAGACAAAAAAAAAAAAAAAACACGTACTGCTTAAACCTTTAGTGAACGGATCAGCTGGTCCCAACCCCCCAACACAGGTCTAAAGTAGTGCACTATAATAGGGAATAGGGTGCCATAGGGCTCTGGTCTAAAGTAGAGCACTATAATAGGGAATAGGGTGCCATAGGGCTCTGGTCTAAAGTAGTGCACTATAATAGGGAATAGGGTGCCATAAGGCTCTGGTCTAAAGTAGTGCACTATAATAGGGAATAGGGTGCCATAGGGCTCTGGTCTAAAGTAGTGCACTATAATAGGGAATGGGGTGCCATAGGGCTCTGGTCTAAAGTAGTGCACTATAATAGGGGATAGGGTGCCATAGGGCTCTGGTCTAAAGTAGTGCACTATAATAGGGAATAGGGTGCCATAGGGCTCTGGTCTAAAGTAGTGCACTATAATAGGGAATAGGGTGCCATAGGGCTCTGGTCTAAAGTAGTGCACTACTTATGGAATAGGGTGCCACATGGCTCTGGTCTAAAGTAGTGCACTACTTAGGGAATAGGGTACCAGCCCCCTCACTTCATTTGCAGGGAGCTCTAGCTCAGCCAGTGGAGATTATCAGGTTGAGATTGCAGCCTTTAGATAAGAATTAGTTCTGATTTAGACTTATTCTTATCTTTTAATTTGTATTAAATGTTTTATTTGAGTATTATTATTATGACTATCATAATATTATGTATTAATTATTGTTATTATTATTATTATTATATTTTTTGTATATATATATATATTTTTAAGCATCTGATACCACTACCCCTAATAGCTGTCAATGGAACGATTGATGGCCTCATCTCCCTACCTCTCAAGGGAAGCTTGTGTGTGAATCTTCACATTTTACAGGGAGGTGTATAGAGGTGTGTGTGTGAGAGAGAGAGTGTGTGTGTGTGTTCCTGTCTGTGTGTGTGAGAGAGAGAGTGTGTGTGTGTGTTCCTGTCTGTGTGTGTGAGAGAGAGAGTGTGTGTGTTCATGTCTGTGTGTGAGAGAGAGAGTGTGTGTGTTCCTGTCTGTGTGTGTGAGAGAGAGAGTGTGTGTGTTCGTGTCTGTGTGTGTGAGAGAGAGAGTGTGTGTGTTCGTGTCTGTGTGTGAGAGAGAGAGAGTGTGTGTGTTCGTGTCTGTGTGTGTGAGAGAGAGAGTGTGTGTGTTCGTGTCTGTGTGTGTGAGAGAGAGAGTGTGTGTGTTCCTGTCTGTGTGTGTGAGAGAGAGAGTGTGTGTGTTCGTGTCTGTGTGTGTGAGAGAGAGAGTGTGTGTGTTCGTGTCTGTGTGTGTGAGAGAGTGTGTGTGTGTGTTCCTGTCTGTGTGTGTGAGAGAGAGAGTGTGTGTGTTCGTGTCTGTGTGTGTGAGAGAGTGTGTGTGTGTTCGTGTCTGTGTGTGTGAGAGAGAGAGTGTGTGTGTTCGTGTCTGTGTGTGTGAGAGAGAGAGTGTGTGTGTTCGTGTCTGTGTGTGTGAGAGAGAGAGTGTGTGTGTTCGTGTCTGTGTGTGTGAGAGAGAGAGTGTGTGTGTTCGTGTCTGTGTGTGTGAGAGAGAGAGTGTGTGTGTTCGTGTCTGTGTGTGTGAGAGAGAGTGTTCGTGTCTGTGTGTGTGTGTTCGTGTCTGTGTGTGAATCTTCACATTTTACAGGGAGGTGTATAGAGGTGTGTGTGTGAGAGAGAGAGTGTGTGTGTTCCTGTCTGTGTGTGTGAGAGAGAGAGTGTGTGTGTTCCTGTCTGTGTGTGTGAGAGAGAGAGTGTGTGTGTTCCTGTCTGTGTGTGTGAGAGAGAGTGTGTGTGTGTTCGTGTCTGTGTGTGTGAGAGAGAGTGTGAGTGTCTGTGTGTGTGTGTTCGTGTCTGTGTGTGTGTGAGAGAGAGTGTGTGTGTGTGTGTGTGAGAGAGAGTCTGTGTGTGTGTGTTCGTGTCTGTGTGTGTGTGAGAGAGAGTGTGTGTGTGTGAGAGAGAGAGTCTGTGTGTGTGTGTTCGTGTCTGTGTGTGTGTGTTCGTGTGTGTGTCTGTGTGTTCGTGTCTGTGTGTGTGTGAGAGAGAGAGTGTGTGTGTGTGTGAGAGAGAGAGTGTGTGTGTGTGTGAGAGAGAGAGTGTGTGTGTGTGTGAGAGAGAGAGTGTGTGTGTGTGTGAGAGAGAGAGTGTGTGTGTGTGTGAGAGAGAGAGTGTGTGTGTGTGTGAGAGAGAGAGTGTGTGTGTGTGTGAGAGAGAGAGTGTGTGTGTGTGTGAGAGAGAGTCTGTGTGTGTGTGTTCGTGTCTGTGTGTGTGTGAGAGAGAGTGTGTGTGTGTGAGAGAGAGAGTCTGTGTGTGTGTGTTCGTGTCTGTGTGTGTGTGTTCGTGTGTGTGTCTGTGTGTTCGTGTCTGTGTGTGTGTGAGAGAGAGAGTGTGTGTGTGTGTGAGAGAGAGAGTGTGTGTGTGTGTGAGAGAGAGAGTGTGTGTGTGTGTGAGAGAGAGAGTGTGTGTGTGTGTGAGAGAGAGAGTGTGTGTGTGTGTGAGAGAGAGAGTGTGTGTGTGTGTGAGAGAGAGAGTGTGTGTGTGTGTGAGAGAGAGAGTGTGTGTGTGTGTGAGAGAGAGAGTGTGTGTGTGTGTGAGAGAGAGAGTGTGTGTGTGTGTGAGAGAGAGAGTGTGTGTGTGTGTGAGAGAGAGAGTGTGTGTGTGTGTGAGAGAGAGAGTGTGTGTGTGTGTGAGAGAGAGAGTGTGTGTGTGTGTGAGAGAGAGAGTGTGTGTGTGTGTGAGAGAGAGAGTGTGTGTGTGTGTGAGAGAGAGAGTGTGTGTGTGTGTGAGAGAGAGAGTGTGTGTGTGTGTGTGAGAGAGAGAGTGTGTGTGTGTGTGAGAGAGAGAGTGTGTGTGTGTGTGAGAGAGAGAGTGTGTGTGTGTGTGAGAGAGAGAGTGTGTGTGTGTGTGAGAGAGAGAGTGTGTGTGTGTGTGAGAGAGAGAGTGTGTGTGTGTGTGAGAGAGAGAGTGTGTGTGTGTGTGAGAGAGAGAGTGTGTGTGTGTGTGAGAGAGAGAGTGTGTGTCTGTGTGAGAGAGAGAGTGTGTGTCTGTGTGAGAGAGAGAGTGTGTGTGTGTGTGAGAGAGAGAGTGTGTGTGTGTGTGAGAGAGAGAGTGTGTGTGTGTGTGTGAGAGAGAGTGTGTGTGTGTGTGAGAGAGAGAGTGTGTGTGTGTGTGAGAGAGAGAGTGTGTGTGTGTGTGAGAGAGAGAGTGTGTGTGTGTGTGAGAGAGAGAGTGTGTGTGTGTGTGAGAGAGAGAGTGTGTGTGTGTGTGAGAGAGAGAGTGTGTGTGTGTGTGAGAGAGAGAGTGTGTGTGTGTGTGAGAGAGAGAGTGTGTGTGTGTGTGAGAGAGAGAGTGTGTGTGTGTGTGAGAGAGAGAGTGTGTGTGTGTGTGAGAGAGAGAGTGTGTGTGTGTGTGAGAGAGAGAGTGTGTGTGTGTGTGAGAGAGAGAGTGTGTGTGTGTGTGAGAGAGAGAGTGTGTGTGTGTGTGAGAGAGAGAGTGTGTGTGTGTGTGAGAGAGAGAGTGTGTGTGTGTGTGAGAGAGAGAGTGTGTGTGTGTGTGAGAGAGAGAGTGTGTGTGTGTGTGAGAGAGAGAGTGTGTGTGTGTGTGAGAGAGAGAGTGTGTGTGTGTGTGAGAGAGAGAGTGTGTGTCTGTGTGAGAGAGAGAGTGTGTGTGTCTGTGTGTGTGAGAGAGAGAGTGTGTGTCTGTGTTCCTGTCTGTGTGTGTGAGAGAGAGAGTGTGTGTCTGTGTTCCTGTCTGTGTGTGTGAGAGAGAGAGTGTGTGTCTGTGTTCCTGTCTGTGTGTGTGAGAGAGAGAGTGTGTGTCTGTGTTCCTGTCTGTGTGTGAGAGAGAGAGAGTGTGTGTCTGTGTTCCTGTCTGTGTGTGTGAGAGAGAGAGTGTGTGTCTGTGTGTGTGAGAGAGTGTGTGTGTGTGTTCCTGTCTGTGTGTGAGAGAGAGAGAGTGTGTGTCTGTGTTCCTGTCTGTGTGTGTGAGAGAGAGAGTGTGTGTCTGTGTGTGTGAGAGAGTGTGTGTGTCTGTGTGTGAGAGAGAGAGTGTGTGTGTCTGTGTGTGTGTGTTCGTGTCTGTGTGTGAGAGAGAGAGTGTGTGTCTGTGTGTGTGAGAGAGTGTGTGTGTCTGTGTGTGTGAGAGAGAGAGTGTGTGTGTGTGTGTGTGTGAGAGAGTGTGTGTGTGTGTGTGTGTGTGTGTGTTCCTGTGTGTGTGTGTGTGTGTGTGTGTACCTATCTGCCTCTGTCAGGTCTGAGAAGCCTGGGTGCTGCAGCCTGTTTTAACCTGAGACATTCAGTGCTTTAAAAGTGCTATAATTAGCCTAGCGTAGTTTAGCGTTAGCCAGCGCTAGCCAGTGTTAGTCGACACCCCATTCAGCATAGTGACTAAACCTGCTGTAGGGGCTTAGCGGTTAGCATTAGCCATTAGCTAGCCGTCATGCTAAGCTAGTGACAGGGGATAGATACTTGACACCCCCTCCACCCCATCTTGCATTCTCACACACATACATACAGGACATAGTGTACACACACACACACACACACACACACGCACACGCACACGCACACGCACACACACACGCACACACGCACACACACAGCTGTCATGTACATCTCCTTGTAAATGTCCCAGCCTTTGGCAGGGTTTTTCACACAGACACACACCTCCCCACCCTGTGAAGGTGTGTGAATTGGCAGGGTTTTTCACACAGACACACACCTCCCCACCCTGTGAAGGTGTGTGAATTGGCAGGGTTTTTCACACAGACACACACCTCCCCTCCCAGGGAAGGTGTGAATTGGCAGGGTTTTTCACTGAATCGTGGCAGAGAGAGATAGTGTGCCACAGTGTGCCGTCACAGCAGCAAGATTTGTGACCTGTTGCCACAAGAAAAGGGCAACCAGTGAAGAACAAACACCATTGTAAATACAACCCATATTTATGCTTATTTATTTTCCCTTGTGTACTTTAACCATTTGTACATTGTTACAACACTGTATATATATAATATGACATTTGTAATGTCTTAATTGTTTTGAAACTTCTGTATGTGTAATGTTTACTGTTCATTTTTATTGTTTATTTCACTTTTGTATATTATCTACCTCACTTGCTTTGGCAATGTTAACACATGTTTCCCATGCCAATAAAGCCCCTTGAAATGAATTGAATTGAGAGCTGCTAGGCGGTCAGGTTGTCCACTGAATCGTGGCAGAGAGAGATATAGCTGCTGGACAGTCAGTGTAACTGTATCCAGGGGAAACCATACATGTGCAGCCAGGCGCCGCAGTTCGTCACAGACAAGTTGAAGAGAGGAGGGGATTGGAGGATAGAGGAGAGAAGGAGAGGGGAGGGAGGGGAGAGTAGGTGGGAGGGGAGAGGGGGGAGGGATGGAGAGTAGGTAGGAGGGGAGAGGGGAGAGGGTGGATGGAGGGAGGGAGATTAGAGAGGAGAGGAGGGAGAGTAGGTAGGAGAGGGGAGGGGAGAGGGTGGATGGAGGGAGATGTGAGAGTAGAGAGGAGAGGAGGGAGAGTAGGTAGGAGGGGAGAGGGGAGAGGCTGGATGGAGGGAGATGGGAGAGTAGAGAGGAGAGGGGAGAGGGGAGGAGAAGAGATAGGGATACAATGCCAACTTAAAGGATAGGAAGTTAAATCTGCCCCCACTTTGGTAGTTAACTCAGCCTGCCTCCCCCCCCTCACTTTGGTAGCTAACTCAGCCTGCCTCCCCCTCACTTTGGTAGCTAACTCAGCCTGCCTCCCCCTCACTTTGGTAGCTAACTCAGCCTGCCTCCCCATCACTTTGGTAGCTAACTCAGCCTGCCTCCCCTCACTTTGGTAGTTAACTCAGCCTGCCTCCCACTCACTTTGGTAGTTAACTCAGCCTGCCTCCCCCTCACTTTGGTAGCTAACTCAGCCTGCCTCCCCTCACTTTGGTAGTTAACTCAGCCTGCCTCCCCTCACTTTGGTAGTTAACTCAGCCTGCCTCCCACTCACTTTGGTAGTTAACTCAGCCTGCCCCCCCCCCCCCTCACTTTGGTAGTTAACTCAGCCTGCCCCCCCCCCCTCACTTTGGTAGTTAACTCAGCCTGCCCCCCCTCACTTTGGTAGCTAACTCAGCCTGCCTCCCTCTCACTTTGGTAGCTAACTCAGCCTGCCCCCCCCCCTCACTTTGGTGGCTAACTCAGCCTGCCTCCCACTCACTTTGGTAGTTAACTCAGCCTGCCTCCCTCTCACTTTGGTAGCTAACTCAGCCTGCCCCCCCCCCCCCTCACTTTGGTAGTTAACTCAGCCTGCCTCCCCTCACATTGGTAGTTAACTCAGCCTGCCTCCCCTCACATTGGTAGTTAACTCAGCCTGCCTCCCCTCACATTGGTAGTTAACTCAGCCTGCCTCCCCTCACATTGGTAGTTAACTCAGCCTGCCTCCCCTCACATTGGTAGTTAACTCAGCCTGCCTCCCCTCACATTGGTAGTTAACTCAGCCTGCCTCCCCTCACATTGGTAGTTAACTCAGCCTGCCTCCCCTCACATTGGTAGTTAACTCAGCCTGCCTCCCCTCACATTGGTAGTTAACTCAGCCTGCCCCCCCCTCACTTTGGTAGTTAACTCAGCCTGCCCCCCCCCCCTCACTTTGGTAGTTAACTCAGCCTGCCTCCCTCTCACTTTGGTAGTTAACTCAGCCTGCCTCCCCCATCACTTTGGTAGTTAACTCAGCCTGCCCCCCCCCCCCCCCCTCACTTTGGTAGTTAACTCAGCCTGCCTCCCCCTCACTTTGGTAGTTAACTCAGCCTGCCTCCCCTCACTTTGGTAGTTAACTCAGCCTGCCTCCCCCATCACTTTGGTAGTTAACTCAGCCTGCCCCCCCCCCCCCCCCCCCTCACTTTGGTAGTTAACTCAGCCTGCCCCCCCCCCCCCCCCCTCACTTTGGTGGCTAACTCAGCCTGCCTCCCACTCACTTTGGTAGTTAACTCAGCCTGCCTCCCTCTCACTTTGGTAGCTAACTCAGCCTGCCCCCCCCCCCCCCCCTCACTTTGGTAGTTAACTCAGCCTGCCTCCCCTCACATTGGTAGTTAACTCAGCCTGCCTCCCCTCACATTGGTAGTTAACTCAGCCTGCCTCCCCTCACATTGGTAGTTAACTCAGCCTGCCTCCCCTCACATTGGTAGTTAACTCAGCCTGCCTCCCCTCACATTGGTAGTTAACTCAGCCTGCCTCCCCTCACATTGGTAGTTAACTCAGCCTGCCTCCCCTCACATTGGTAGTTAACTCAGCCTGCCTCCCCTCACATTGGTAGTTAACTCAGCCTGCCTCCCCTCACATTGGTAGTTAACTCAGCCTGCCCCCCCCTCACTTTGGTAGTTAACTCAGCCTGCCCCCCCCCCCTCACTTTGGTAGTTAACTCAGCCTGCCTCCCCCTCACTTTGGTAGTTAACTCAGCCTGCCTCCCCCATCACTTTGGTAGTTAACTCAGCCTGCCCCCCCCCCCCCCCTCACTTTGGTAGTTAACTCAGCCTGCCTCCCCCTCACTTTGGTAGTTAACTCAGCCTGCCTCCCCTCACTTTGGTAGTTAACTCAGCCTGCCTCCCCCATCACTTTGGTAGTTAACTCAGCCTGCCCCCCCCCCCCTCACTTTGGTAGTTAACTCAGCCTGCCTCCCCCCCCCCCTCACTTTGGTAGTTAACTCAGCCTGCCTCCCCCTAACTTTGGTAGCTAACTCAGCCTGCCTCCCCCTCACTTTGGTAGATAACTCAGCCTGCCTCCCCTCACTTTGGTAGATAACTCAGCCTGCCTCCCCTCACTTTGGTAGTTAACTCAGCCTGCCTCCCCTCACATTGGTAGTTAACTCAGCCTGCCTCCCCTCACATTGGTAGTTAACTCAGCCTGCCTCCCCTCACATTGGTAGTTAACTCAGCCTGCCTCCCCTCACATTGGTAGTTAACTCAGCCTGCCCCCCCCTCACTTTGGTAGTTAACTCAGCCTGCCCCCCCCCCCTCACTTTGGTAGTTAACTCAGCCTGCCTCCCCCTCACTTTGGTAGTTAACTCAGCCTGCCTCCCCCATCACTTTGGTAGTTAACTCAGCCTGCCCCCCCCCCCCCTCACTTTGGTAGTTAACTCAGCCTGCCTCCCCCTCACTTTGGTAGTTAACTCAGCCTGCCTCCCCTCACTTTGGTAGTTAACTCAGCCTGCCTCCCCCATCACTTTGGTAGTTAACTCAGCCTGCCCCCCCCCCCCCCCCTCACTTTGGTAGTTAACTCAGCCTGCCTCCCCCCCCCCCCTCACTTTGGTAGTTAACTCAGCCTGCCTCCCCCTAACTTTGGTAGCTAACTCAGCCTGCCTCCCCCTCACTTTGGTAGATAACTCAGCCTGCCTCCCCTCACTTTGGTAGATAACTCAGCCTGCCTCCCCTCACTTTGGTAGTTAACTCAGCCTGCCTCCCCATCACTTTGGTAGTTAACTCAGCCTGCCTCCCCCTCACTTTGGTAGATAACTCAGCCTGTACTCTTTTAAACATTTAACCATCCGATGGGCCCCAACTATCAATCTTTAAGTCTCTGCTCTCTCTTTGCTTTTAATCTGCGGTTATGTTTTAGCTGTTGTGTTCTAGCTGGTCTCCAGTAGTTGGGCTCTAGCTTGTCGACCGTAACCGTGGTGGTTGGCTAGGCTGGCTAGGCTAATAGCTAGTTTGCTAAATAGCTATTAGCTGGCTGGCTAGGCTAATAGCTATTTGGCTAAATAGCTCATCTTAGCTGGCTGGCTAGGCTAATAGCTATTTGGCTAAATAGCTATTAGCTGGCCAAGATAACTGCCTATAGCTAACATTCTTTGATAACTGGTTAGACGGCGTTATGTATTTCCTAAACGTTGGTTTACTTTAATGTAGCTGTAAGCTAGGAGTTAATAGCAACTGTCTGACTCATTCAGTGCTAACGTAATGTTAGCAGGCTAGTAAGGCTATAGTTAGCAGGCTAGTAGGGCTATAGTTAGCAGGATAGTAGGGCAATAGTTAGCAGGCTAGTAGGGCTATAGTTAGCAGGCTAGTAGGGCTATAGTTAGCAGGCTAGTAGGGCTATAGTTTGCAGGCTAGTAGGGCTATAGTTTGCAGGCTAGTAGGGCTATAGTTTGCAGGCTAGTAGGGCTATAGTTTGCAGGCTAGTAGGGCTATAGTTTGCAGGCTAGTAGGGCTATAGTTAGCAGGCTAGTAGGGCTATAGTTAGCAGGCTAGTAGGGCTATAGTTAGCAGGCTAGTAGGGCTATAGTTAGCAGGCTAGTAGGGCTATAGTTAGCAGGCTAGTAGGGCTATAGTTAGCAGGCTAGTTGGCTAGCAACCTTGCAAGTTGAATTGTAACAAATTCAAAAAGTATTTGCTTGTTATTTAGAAAATGTTTACATTATATAAAGTTAACATCATAATAAAAATAGGCAGGCTTGCCGGTCCTCCATATTACATCACACTCCGGGAAAACCTTTTTCCGACTTCGACATGTTCCCATAATTCTGATGGGTTTTATGTAATAACTCCCAACACGGAATGGTGAGGTGTAACTTAGCATTGAGCCTTTTGATGTGTCATACTAATGCAGATCCATTTACATGTGGATATGTTTATGCTTAACTACATTTTAAAAAGAGAGAGTTGAGAGATCTGTCTGACCCTTTCTTACAGTACCTGTTGTCATTGTAGAGACCAGGGTTTCAGTACCTGTTGTCATTGTAGAGACCAGGGTTTCAGTACCTGTGTTCATTATAGAGACCAGGGTTTCAGTACCTGTGTTCATTATAGAGACCAGGGTTTCAGTACCTGTGTCCGTTATAGAGCTCATGGTTTCAGTACCTGTGTTCATTATAGAGACCAGGGTTTCAGTACCTGTGTTCATTATAGAGACCATGGTTTCAGTACCTGTGTTCATTATAGAGCCCATGGTTTCAGTACCTGTTGTCATTGTAGAGCCCATGGTTTCAGTACCTGTTGTCATTGTAGAGCCCATGGTTTCAGTACCTGTGTTCATTATAGAGACCAGGGTTTCAGTACCTGTGTTCATTATAGAGACCAGGGTTTCAGTACCTGTTGTCATTATAGAGACCATGGTTTCAGTACCTGTGTTCGTTATAGAGCCCATCAGTACCTGTGTTGGTTTCAGTACCTGTGTTCATTATAGAGACCAGGGTTTCAGTACCTGTGTTCATTATAGAGACCAGGGTTTCAGTACCTGTGTTCATTATAGAGACCAGGGTTTCAGTACCTGTGTTCATTATAGAGACCAGGGTTTCAGTACCTGTGTTCATTATAGAGCCCATCAGTACCTGTGTTCATTATAGAGACCAGGGTTTCAGTACATGTGTTCATTATAGAGCCCATCAGTACCTGTGTTCATTATATAGACTATGGTTTCAGTACCTGTGTTCATTATATAGACTATGGTTTCAGTACCTGTGTTCATTATAGAGCCCATCAGTGCCTGTGTTCATTATAGAGACCAGGGTTTCAGTACATGTGTTCATTATAGAGCCCATCAGTACCTGTGTTCATTATATAGACTATGGTTTCAGTACCTGTGTTCATTATATAGACTATGGTTTCAGTACCTGTGTTCATTATAGAGCCCATCAGTACCTGTGTTCATTATAGAGACCAGGGTTTCAGTACATGTGTTCATTATAGAGCCCATCAGTACATGTGTTCATTATAGAGCCCAGGGTTTCAGTACCTGTGTTCATTATAGAGACCAGGGTTTCAGTACCTGTGTTCATTATAGAGACCAGGGTTTCAGTACCTGTGTCCGTTATAGAGCTCATGGTTTCAGTACCTGTGTTCATTATAGAGACCAGGGTTTCAGTACCTGTGTTCATTATAGAGACCATGGTTTCAGTACCTGTGTTCATTATAGAGCCCATGGTTTCAGTACCTGTTGTCATTGTAGAGCCCATGGTTTCAGTACCTGTTGTCATTGTAGAGCCCATGGTTTCAGTACCTGTGTTCATTATAGAGACCAGGGTTTCAGTACCTGTGTTCATTATAGAGACCAGGGTTTCAGTACCTGTTGTCATTATAGAGACCATGGTTTCAGTACCTGTGTTCGTTATAGAGCCCATCAGTACCTGTGTTGGTTTCAGTACCTGTGTTCATTATAGAGACCAGGGTTTCAGTACCTGTGTTCATTATAGAGACCAGGGTTTCAGTACCTGTGTTCATTATAGAGACCAGGGTTTCAGTACCTGTGTTCATTATAGAGACCAGGGTTTCAGTACCTGTGTTCATTATAGAGCCCATCAGTACCTGTGTTCATTATAGAGACCAGGGTTTCAGTACATGTGTTCATTATAGAGCCCATCAGTACCTGTGTTCATTATATAGACTATGGTTTCAGTACCTGTGTTCATTATATAGACTATGGTTTCAGTACCTGTGTTCATTATAGAGCCCATCAGTACCTGTGTTCATTATAGAGACCAGGGTTTCAGTACATGTGTTCATTATAGAGCCCATCAGTACCTGTGTTCATTATATAGACTATGGTTTCAGTACCTGTGTTCATTATATAGACTATGGTTTCAGTACCTGTGTTCATTATAGAGCCCATCAGTACCTGTGTTCATTATAGAGCCCAGGGTTTCAGTACCTGTGTTCATTATATAGACTATGGTTTCAGTACCTGTGTTCATTATAGAGCCCATCAGTACCTGTGTTCATTATATAGACTATGGTTTCAGTACCTGTGTTCATTATAGAGCCCATCGGTACATGTGTTCATTATAGAGCCAGTAGATAAAGCTGTGGATATGTTACTCCTTTCCCTGTGTCTGTGTCTGTGTGTGTGTGTGTGTGTGTGTGTGTGTGTGTGTGTGTGTGTGTGTGTGTGTGTGTGTGTGTGTGTGTGTGTGTGTGTGTGTGTGTGTGTGTGTGTGTGTGTGTGTGTGTGTGTGTGTGTGTGTGTGTTTGTGTGTGTGTAGATCCCAGTGCTAGCCGGTCCTCCTCAGAGGAGAGGATCAACCATGAAGCATCGGAACTAGAGAGAAGACTCAGTATGCTGTCCCACAGCAGTAGACAGAGCAGTACAGGTAATCAATCAATACCTCAATCAATAATCCCAGTTTTCAGTTCATCTCCTGACTGTTTGACCCATCAATAAACGGTGTTGTTAGTAGTTCACCGTTTTATGAATCTATTAATCAATCAATCCATCATTCACTTAAATCTTAAATTATTTGACCTTTGATCAATCAATCAATCAGTCAGCTAATCAATAATATCTCCCCCAGCCTCCACCTCCAGTTACAGCACCTCCGTTGCCGGGGACGACCGCAGCAGTATCTCTTCCTCCTCCTCCAGCCAATCAGACGCCAGCTACGGAAGCCACTTCCCTTTATGGCCAGAGCCAAAACGCCCCACTTCCTCAACCGAGACCCTGTCGGCCCCTCCCACTGCGAGGTCCTCGACCAATCTGGACGAGGATCTCTATAATGCTGTCATGAATCGCCCTCCTTTCAAACCGCCTTCCCACTCTCGCAGTCTCCACGACAGCGGGCGCCAAAGCTCATTAGACAGCGGGATAGGCATCGCCACGGCCAGCAGCCAATCGTCTTACTCTGGGAGCCTCTCTTCCTGTACGGGCAGCCTGGACACAGCCAGTCAAGGAGGAGGGGAGGAGTTTGGGTCTGTCCTTAGTCTACCTCCCCCTCTTCTCTCTCTACCTCCTCTTTCTCTACCTCCCCCTCCTCCCTCTCTACCTCCTCTTCCTCCACCCATTCTACCTCCTCCACCTCCTCCTCTGTCCTTAAGGACCCCTGAGCCCGGCCCTCTCTCCCCCCCTACTCCCTGCTCCTGCCCCCCGTCTTGCTCCTCCGCCTCCACGACTAGTGGTTATAGCTCTGGCGCCCCCCGGTGGCAGAGTGAGGAGTACCAGGCACCCAGCCTTCTCAGACTACAGTACGACAGCCCCAGGAATCTCCTGCACACCCTGGCCTTCAGGGATCCTCCACCCCAGGGAGGAGCACCCGAACTGGGCAGGGACAGGCGGCTCGGTGGGGATGGAGGTCAAGGACAGATCCAGGGGCATGGGTGTCCTTCCCTCCCCTCCACACCCACTGAGGCTTCTCTCCAGCGGGTAGGCACCCCGAGGCAGGCCCCTGTAGAACGGCCCCTGTCCTGGAGCAGTGAGAGAGCGCCCCCTGTGGACAGTGGTGATCGGTGCAGCATCATGGCTCACACCCAGAGGCTCACACCCAGACCTCTGCTGTTCCCTGGCTGTCCAGTGTGTGGAGGAACACAGGTAATACGTCTCTGTAGTTAATATTAACAGGTAATACGTCTCTGTAGTTAATATTAACAGGTAATACGTCTCTGTACATCTAATAGTTGTCACAGTACTAATAGATTCCTAGGCTTCATTTGGCTCCATGTCTGACTGTTAATTTATTCTGTGTTTGATTTATTTTTTAACCTTTATTTAACAAGGCAAGTCGGGTTAAGAACACATTCTTATTTACAATGACGGCCTACCGGGGAACAGTGGGTTAACTGCCTTGTTCAGGGACAGAACGACAGATATTTTTTCCTTGTCAGCTCGGGGATTTGATCGAGTAACCTTTAAGTTACTAGCCCAACGCTCTAACCACTAGGCTACCTGCCGCCCCTCTGTGTGTGTGTGTCCGTGTGTGTATGTGTGTGTCCGTGTGTGTAGGTGTGTGTCCGTGTGTGTGTGTGTGTGTCCATCTTACTGGACTGGCTGCACTGTTTCCCATGCAGCCAGTCCATGCAAACGCCTGCTATCCCTGTCATCACAATCCCACAACTAGCCGTCTGCTTATTTGGCTCATTCGAGTGCCTGTACACCACTACCACAGTACCAGCCCAGAGCACTCAAATAAGACTAATGCATTGTTGGCAGTCCACATACATACACCTGTCACTCCCAAGTAATATGATCACGATGAGACCTGATGAACTGGAGTTAAACAGGCTGTTGCTCAGCAGTGTTTAAGGCTTGTTTAACTAGCGTAGCATAGTGTTATGTTGTTTAACTAGCGTAGCACAGTGCTATGATGTGTAACTAGCGTAGCACAGTGTTATGATGTTTAACTAGCGTAGCACAGTGATATGTTGTTTAACTAGCGTAGCACAGTGTTATGTTGTTTAACTAGCGTAGCACAGTGTTATGATGTTTAACTAGCGTAGCACAGTGTTATGTTTAACTAGCGTAGCACAGTGTTATGTTTAACTAGCGTAGCACAGTGTTATGTTGTTTAACTAGCGTAGCACAGTGTTATGATGTTTAACTAGCGTAGCACAGTGTTATGTTTAACTAGCGTAGCACAGTGTTATGTTGTTTAACTAGCGTAGCATAGTGTTATGTTGGTTAACTAGCGTAGCACAGTGTTATGTTGTTTAACTAGCGTAGCACAGTGTTATGTTGTTTAACTAGCGTAGCACAGTGTTATGATGTTTAACTAGCGTAGCACAGTGTTATGATGTTTAACTAGCGTAGCACAGTGTTATGTTGTTTAACTAGCGTAGCACAGTGTTATGTTGTTTAACTAGCGTAGCACAGTGTTATGATGTTTAAGTAGCGTAGCACAGTGTTATGATGTTTAACTAGCGTAGCACAGTGCTATGTTGTTTAACTAGCGTAGCACAGTGTTATGTTGTTTAACTAGCGTAGCACAGTGTGATGTTGTTTAACTAGCGTAGCACAGTGTTATGATGTTTAACTAGCGTAGCACAGTGTTATGATGTTTAACTAGCGTAGCACAGTGCTATGTTGTTTAACTAGCGTAGCACAGTGTTATGTTTAACTAGCGTAGCACAGTGTTATGATGTTTAACTAGCGTAGCACAGTGTTATGTTGTTTAACTAGCGTAGCACAGTGTTATGATGTTTAACTAGCGTAGCACAGTGTTATGATGTTTAACTAGCGTAGCACAGTGTTATGTTGTTTAACTAGCGTAGCACAGTGTTATGATGTTTAACTAGCGTAGCACAGTGTTATGTTGTTTAACTAGCGTAGCACAGTGTTATGTTTAACTAGCGTAGCACAGTGTTATGTTGTTTAACTAGCGTAGCATAGTGTTATGTTGTTTAACTAGCGTAGCACAGTGTTATGATGTTTAACTAGCGTAGCACAGTGTGATGTTGTTTAACTAGCGTAGAACAGTGTGATGTTGTTTAACTAGCGTAGCACAGTGTTATGTTGTTTAACTAGCGTAGCACAGTGTTATGATGTTTAACTAGCGTAGCACAGTGTTATGTTGGTTAACTAGCGTAGCACAGTGTTATGTTGTTTAACTAGCGTAGCACAGTGTTATGATGTTTAACTAGCGTAGCACAGTGTTATGTTGTTTAACTAGCGTAGCACAGTGTTATGTTGTTTAACTAGCGTAGCACAGTGTTATGATGTTTAACTAGCGTAGCACAGTGTTATGATGTTTAACTAGCGTAGCACAGTGTTATGTTGTTTAACTAGCGTAGCAGAGTGTTATGTTGTTTAACTAGCGTAGCACAGTGTTATGATGTTTAACTAGCGTAGCACAGTGTTATGTTGTTTAACTAGCGTAGCACAGTGTTATGTTGTTTAACTAGCGTAGCACAGTGTTATGATGTTTAAGTAGCGTAGCACAGTGTTATGATGTTTAACTAGCGTAGCACAGTGCTATGTTGTTTAACTAGCGTAGCACAGTGTTATGTTGTTTAACTAGCGTAGCACAGTGTGATGTTGTTTAACTAGCGTAGCACAGTGTTATGATGTTTAACTAGCGTAGCACAGTGTTATGATGTTTAACTAGCGTAGCACAGTGCTATGATGTTTAACTAGCGTAGCACAGTGTTATGATGTTTAACTAGCGTAGCACAGTGTTATGTTGTTTAACTAGCGTAGCACAGTGTTATGTTTAACTAGCGTAGCACAGTGTTATGATGTTTAACTAGCGTAGCACAGTGTTATGATGTTTAACTAGCGTAGCACAGTGTTATGATGTTTAACTAGCGTAGCACAGTGTTATGATGTTTAACTAGCGTAGCACAGTGTTATGATGTTTAACTAGCGTAGCACAGTGTTATGTTGTTTAACTAGCGTAGCACAGTGCTATGTTGTTTAACTAGCGTAGCACAGTGTTATGTTTAACTAGCGTAGCACAGTGTTATGATGTTTAACTAGCGTAGCACAGTGTTATGTTGTTTAACTAGCGTAGCACAGTGTTATGTTGTTTAACTAGCGTAGCACAGTGTTATGTTGTTTAACTAGCGTAGCACAGTGATATGTTGTTTAACTAGCGTAGCACAGTATGATGTTTAACTAGCGTAGCACAGTGTTATGTTGTTTAACTAGCGTAGCACAGTGTTATGATGTTTAACTAGCGTAGCACAGTGTTATGATGTTTAACTAGCGTAGCACAGTGCTATGTTGTTTAACTAGCGTAGCACAGTGTTATGTTGTTTAACTAGCGTAGCACAGTGTTATGTTGTTTAACTAGCGTAGCAGAGTGTTATGTTGTTTAACTAGCGTAGCACAGTGTTATGATGTTTAACTAGCGTAGCACAGTATTATGTTGTTTAACTAGCGTAGCAGAGTGCTATGTTGTTTAACTAGCGTAGCACAGTGTTATGATGTTTAACTAGCGTAGCAGAGTGTTATGTTGTTTAACTAGCGTAGCACAGTGTTATGATGTTTAACTAGCGTAGCACAGTGTTATGTTGTTTAACTAGCGTAGCACAGTGCTATGTTGTTTAACTAGCGTAGCACAGTGTTCTGTTGTTTAACTAGCGTAGCACAGTGTTATGTTGTTTAACTAGCGTAGCACAGTGTTATGATGTTTAACTAGCGTAGCACAGTGTTATGTTGTTTAACTAGCGTAGCATAGTGTTATGTTGTTTAACTAGCGTAGCACAGTGTTATGATGTTTAACTAGCGTAGCACAGTGTTATGATGTTTAACTAGCGTAGCACAGTGTTATGATGTTTAACTAGCGTAGCACAGTGTTATGTTGACTAGCGTAGCACAGTGTTATGTTGTTTAACTAGCGTAGCACAGTGTTATGATGTTTAACTAGCGTAGCACAGTGTTATGATGTTTAACTAGCGTAGCACAGTGTTATGTTGTTTAACTAGCGTAGCACAGTGTTATGATGTTTAACTAGCGTAGCACAGTGTTATGTTGTTTAACTAGCGTAGCACAGTGTTATGTTGTTTAACTAGCGTAGCACAGTGTTATGATGTTTAACTAGCGTAGCACAGTGCTATGATGTTTAACTAGCGTAGCACAGTGTTATGTTGTTTAACTAGCGTAGCACAGTGTTATGATGTTTAACTAGCGTAGCACAGTGTTATGTTGGTTAACTAGCGTAGCACAGTGTTATGTTGTTTAACTAGCGTAGCACAGTGTTATGATGTTTAACTAGCGTAGCACAGTGTTATGATGTTTAACTAGCGTAGCACACTGTTATGATGTTTAACTAGCGTAGCACAGTGTTATGTTGGTTAACTAGCGTAGCACAGTGTTATGATGTTTAACTAGCGTAGCACAGTGTTATGATGTTTAACTAGCGTAGCACAGTGTTATGTTGTTTAACTAGCGTAGCACAGTGTTATGATGTTTAACTAGCGTAGCACAGTGTTATGATTAACTAGTGTAGCACAGTGTTATGTTGGTTAACTAGCGTAGCACAGTGTTATGTTGTGTAACTAGCGTAGCACAGTGTTATGTTGTTTAACTAGCGTAGCACAGTGATTTGATGTTTAACTAGCGTAGCACAGTGTTATGTTGTTTAACTAGCGTAGCACAGTGATTTGATGTTTAACTAGCGTAGCACAGTGTTATGATTAACTAGCGTAGCACAGTGTTATGTTGGTTAACTAGCGTAGCACAGTGTTATGTTGTTTAACTAGCGTAGCACAGTGTTATGTTGTGTAACTAGCGTAGCACAGTGTTATGTTGTTTAACTAGCGTAGCACAGTGATTTGATGTTTAACTAGCGTAGCACAGTGTTATGTTGTTTAACTAGTGTAGCACAGTGTTATGTTGGTTAACTAGCGTAGCACAGTGTTATGTTGTGTAACTAGCGTAGCACAGTGTTATGTTGTTTAACTAGCGTAGCACAGTGTTATGTTTAACTAGCGTAGCACAGTGTTATGATGTTTAACTAGCGTAGCACAGTGTTATGATGTTGAACTAGCGTAGCACAGTGTTATGATGTTAAACTAGCGTAGCATAGTGTTATGATGTTTAACTAGCGTAGCACAGTGTTATGTTGTTTAACTAGCGTAGCACAGTGTTATGATGTTTAACTAGCGTAGCACAGTGTTATGATGTTTAACTAGCGTAGCACAGTGTTATGATGTTGAACTAGCGTAGCACAGTGTTATGATGTTAAACTAGCGTAGCATAGTGTTATGATGTTTAACTAGCGTAGCACAGTGTTATGTTGTTTAACTAGCGTAGCACAGTGTTATGATGTTTAACTAGCGTAGCACAGTGTTATGATGTTTAACTAGCGTAGCACAGTGTTATGATGTTGAACTAGCGTAGCACAGTGTTATAATGTTTAACTAGCGTAGCACAGTGTTATGATGTTTAACTAGCGTAGCACAGTGTTATGATGTTTAACTAGCGTAGCACAGTGTTATGATGTTTAACTAGCGTAGCACAGTGCTATGTTGTTTAACTAGCGTAGCACAGTGCTATGTTGTTTAACTAGCGTAGAACAGTGTTATGATGTTTAACTAGCGTAGCACAGTGTTATGTTTAACTAGCGTAGCACAGTGTTATGATGTTTAACTAGCGTAGCACAGTGTTATGATGTTGAACTAGCGTAGCACAGTGTTATGTTGTTTAACTAGCGTAGCACAGTGTTATGTTTAACTAGCGTAGCACAGTGTGATGTTGTTTAACTAGCGTAGCACAGTGTTATGTTGTTTAACTAGCGTAGCACAGTGTTATGTTGTTTAACTAGTGTAGCACAGTGTTATGTTGTTTAACTAGCGTAGCACAGTGTTATGTTGTTTAACTAGCGTAGCACAGTGTTATGATGTTTAACTAGCGTAGCACAGTGTTATGTTATTTAACTAGCGTAGCACAGTGTTATGTTGTTTAACTAGCGTAGCACAGTGTTATGTTGTTTAACTAGCGTAGCACAGTGTTATGTTGTTTAACTAGCGTAGCACAGTGTTATGTTTAACTAGCGTAGCACAGTGTTATGATGTTTAACTAGCGTAGCACAGTGCTATGTTGTGTAACTAGCGTAGCACAGTGTTATGATGTTTAACTAGCGTAGCACAGTGTTATGATGTTTAACTAGCGTAGCACAGTGTTATGTTTAACTAGCGTAGCACAGTGTTATGTTGTTTAACTAGCGTAGCACAGTGTTATGATGTTTAACTAGCGTAGCACAGTGTTATGATGTTTAACTAGCGTAGCACAGTGTTATGATGTTTAACTAGCGTAGCACAGTGTTATGTTGTTTAACTAGCGTAGCACAGTGTTATGATGTTTAACTAGCGTAGCACAGTGTTATGATGTTTAACTAGCGTAGCACAGTGTTATGATGTTTAACTAGCGTAGCACAGTGTTATGATGTTTAACTAGCGTAGCACAGTGTTATGTTGTTTAACTAGCGTAGCACAGTGTTATGATGTTTAACTAGCGTAGCACAGTGATATGTTGTTTAACTAGCGTAGCACAGTGTTTGGTTGTTTAACTAGCGTAGCACAGTGATATGTTGTTTAACTAGCGTAGCACAGTGTGATGTTTAACTAGCGTAGCACAGTGTTATGTTGTTTAACTAGCGTAGCACAGTGTTATGATGTTTAACTAGCGTAGCACAGTGTTATGTTGTTTAACTAGCGTAGCACAGTGTTATGATGTTTAACTAGCGTAGCACAGTGATATGTTGTTTAACTAGCGTAGCACAGTGTTTGGTTGTTTAACTAGCGTAGCACAGTGATATGTTGTTTAACTAGCGTAGCACAGTGTGATGTTTAACTAGCGTAGCACAGTGCTATGTTGTTTAACTAGCGTAGCACAGTGTTATGTTGTTTAACTAGCGTAGCACAGTGTTATGATGTTTAACTAGCGTAGCACAGTGTTATGATGTTTAACTAGCGTAGCACAGTGTTATGATGTTTAACTAGCGTAGCACAGTGTTATGTTGTTTAACTAGCGTAGCACAGTGCTATGTTGTTTAACTAGCGTAGCACAGTGTTCTGTTGTTTAACTAGCGTAGCACAGTGTTATGTTGTTTAACTAGCGTAGCACAGTGTTATGATGTTTAACTAGCGTAGCACAGTGTTATGTTGTTTAACTAGCGTAGCACAGTGTTATGATGTTTAACTAGCGTAGCACAGTGTTATGATGTTTAACTAGCGTAGCACAGTGTTATGATGTTTAACTAGCGTAGCACAGTGTTATGATGTTTAACTAGCGTAGCACAGTGTTATGATGTTTAACTAGCGTAGCACAGTGTTATGATGTTTAACTAGCGTAGCACAGTGTGATGTGTAACTAGCGTAGCACAGTGTTATGTTGTTTAACTAGCGTAGCACAGTGTTATGATGTTTAACTAGCGTAGCACAGTGTTATGATGTTTAACTAGCGTAGCACAGTGTTATGTTGTTTAACTAGCGTAGCACAGTGTTATGTTGGTTAACTAGCGTAGCACAGTGTTATGATGTTTAACTAGCGTAGCACAGTGTTATGTTGGTTAACTAGCGTAGCACAGTGTTATGTTATTTAACTAGCGTAGCACAGTGTTATGTTGTTTAACTAGCGTAGCACAGTGTTATGATGTTTAACTAGCGTAGCACAGTGTTATGTTTAACTAGCGTAGCAGAGTGTTATGATGTTTAACTAGCGTAGCACAGTGTTATGATGTTTAACTAGCGTAGCACAGTGTTATGTTGTTTAACTAGCGTAGCACAGTGTTATGATGTTTAACTAGCGTAGCACAGTGTTATGATGTTTAACTAGCGTAGCACAGTGTTATGATGTTTAACTAGCGTAGCACAGTGTTATGTTGTTTAACTAGCGTAGCACAGTGTTATGTTGGTTAACTAGCGTAGCACAGTGTTATGATGTTTAACTAGCGTAGCACAGTGTTATGTTGTTGTCACAGAAGGCTGTTTTTTAAAACATTCCATTAAATTACTGTCAGGGATACGTCACAGAGCCACTGTCTGCACACAAACAGCCCCTTAAAGGGGCAATCTGGGATTTAACATTTAAATGAATGATATATATATATATATACTGACCACTTTATTGCCAATGTGGGATATTTTGAATCCCAGATTCCCCCTTTAAAAATCACTCAGACAGAATGAAGAGATTCAATGTTCCTGTCAATTAAATGTAACAAGTTGTTACCAGACAGGAGTAGGGTTAAGGGCAGGGTCGGCCATTATCAACCTGAACTTTCTACAGATACAGCCATTTGGATTCATTTAGGTCCGCGCCTGAGCAAAGTTTATTTTATTCTGTTTAGTCGGAAGAGAAAGAGATGAGAGATAATGAAGAGAGTGAGGATAGAGAGAGAGAGGAGGGAGAAAGAGTAGAAGAAGGAGGGAGGGAGAGAAAATGAGAGAGAGAGAGGGAGAAAAGGAGACATAAAGATGGGGAGACAGAGAAACAGAGAGAGAAAAGGAGACAGAGGGAGAAAAGGAGACAGAGATAGGGAGAAAAGGAGACAGAGAGAGAAAAGGAGCCAGAGGGAGAAAAGGAGCCAGAGGGAGAAAAGGAGCCAGAGGGAGAAAAGGAGACAGAGGGAGAAAAGGAGACAGAAAGATAGGGAGACAGAGGGAGAAAAGGAGACAGAAAGATAGGGAGAAAGGGAGACAGAGAGAGAGGGAGAAAAGGAGAGAGAGAGAGACAGAGAGTCTTCGCTAACACCTGGAGGATAACGGACAGAACGAAAACAATACAACATGTTGTTGTTCTGATCCAAACCCTCCTGTGATAACCTGTCTCCCTCTGTCTGCACCCCTCCTGTGATAACCTGTCTCCCTCTGTCTGCACCCCTCCTGTGATAACCTGTCTCCCTCTGTCTGCATCGCTCCTGTGATAACCTGTCTCCCTCTGTCTGCATCCCTCCTGTGATAACCTGTCTCCCTCTGTCTGCATCCCTCCTGTGGTAACCTGTCTCCCTCTGTCTGCATCCCTCCTGTGATAACCTGTCTCCCTCTGTCTGCACCCCTCCTGTGATAACCTGTCTCCCTCTGTCTGCATCGCTCCTGTGATAACCTGTCTCCCTCTGTCTGCATCCCTCCTGTGATAACCTGTCTCCCTCTGTCTGCATTCCTCCTGTGATAACCTGTCTCCCTCTGTCTGCATCCCTCCTGTGATAACCTGTCTCCCTCTGTCTGCACCCCTCCTGTGATAACCTGTCTCCCTCTGTCTGCATCCCTCCTGTGATAACCTGTCTCCCTCTGTCTGCATCCCTCCTGTGGTAACCTGTCTCCCTCTGTCTGCATCGCTCCTGTGATAACCTGTCTCCCTCTGTCTGCATCCCTCCTGTGATAACCTGTCTCCCTCTGTCTGCATCCCTCCTGTGGTAACCTGTCTCCCTCTGTCTGCATCCCTCCTGTGATAACCTGTCTCCCTCTGTCTGCATCCCTCCTGTGATAACCTGTCTCCCTCTGTCTGCATCCCTCCTGTCTCTCTCTGTCTGCATCCCTCCTGTGATAACCTGTCTCCCTCTGTCTGCATCCCTCCTGTGATAACCTGTCTCCCTCTGTCTGCATCCCTCCTGTGATAACCTGTCTCCCTCTGTCTGCATCCCTCCTGTGATAACCTGTCTCTCTCTGTCTGCATCCCTCCTGTGATAACCTGTCTCCCTCTGTCTGCATCCCTCCTGTGATAACCTGTCTCCCTCTGTCTGCAACCCTCCTGTGATAACCTGTCTCCCTCTGTCTGCATTCCTCCTGTGATAACCTGTCTCCCTCTGTCTGCATCCCTCCTGTGATAACCTGTCTCCCTCTGTCTGCATCCCTCCTGTCTCCCTCTGTCTGCATCCCTCCTGTGATAACCTGTCTGCATCCCTCCTGTGATAACCTGTCTGCATCCCTCCTGTGATAACCTGTCTCCCTCTGTCTGCATCCCTCCTGTGATAACCTGTCTGCATCCCTCCTGTTATAACCTGTCTCCCTCTGTCTGCATCCCTCCTGTGATAACCTGTCTCCCTCTGTCTGCATCCCTCCTGTGATAACCTGTCTCCCTCTGTCTGCATCGCTCCTGTGATAACCTGTCTCTCTCTGTCTGCATCCCTCCTGTGATAACCTGTCTCCCTCTGTCTGCACCCCTCCTGTGATAACCTGTCTCCCTCTGTCTGCTTCCCTCCTGTGATAACCTGTCTCCCTCTGTCTGCATCCCTCCTGTCTCCCTCTGTCTGCATCCCTCCTGTGATAACCTGTCTCCCTCTGTCTGCTTCCCTCCTGTGATAACCTGTCTCTCTCTGTCTGCATCGCTCCTGTGATAACCTGTCTCTCTCTGTCTGCACCCCTCCTGTGATAACCTGTCTCCCTCTGTCTGCATCCCTCCTGTGATAACCTGTCTCCCTCTGTCTGCATCGCTCCTGTGATAACCTGTCTCCCTCTGTCTGCATCCCTCCTGTGATAACCTGTCTCCCTCTGTCTGCATCCCTCCTGTGATAACCTGTCTCCCTCTGTCTGCAACCCTCCTGTGATAACCTATCTCCCTCTGTCTGCATCGCTCCTGTGACTGAAGACTTCATGTTGACCCTCTGAACCGCTGACGATGTCTGTCCTCACCAATACTCCCTCTTCACCTCCCTGTTCTGCTTGACAGGACAATAAGACTTCATGTTGACCTCTGAACCGCTGACGATGTCTGTCCTCACCAATACTCCCTCTTCCTGTTCTGTTTGACAGGACAATAAGACTTCATGTTGACCTCTGAACCGCTGACGATGTCTGTCCTCACCAATACTCCCTCTTCACCTCCCTGTTCTGTTTGACAAGACAATAAGACTTCCTGTTGACCTCTGAACCGCTGACGATGTCTGTCCTCACCAATACTCCCTCTTCACCTCACTGTTCAGTTTGACAAGACAATAAGTTCTTCTTCTCTCACATTTACATTCAGCATGTTGTTGTCTGGCTGTGAATGTGTCTATTTCATCACATGAACATACTATGTATGACCAGACCGGGTTCAAATTATATTTAAAATCTTTCAAATACTTTTGATTGTTTGCTCTGGAGTGCCTAATGGGCGGGGTTTGCCGTTTTGGGACTATCCCATTGGTCCATTATGCCAGGCACACCTTAAGCAAACACAGATCAAGTATTTGAAATGATTTCGAATAGTATTTGAACCCATGTATGGTTTACCACCATGGTTGTTGTTTAACCCCACCTCCCTCATCCGTCCCCCCCCCCCCCCCATCCAGAGTCATCATCCCTGTATAGATCACAACTACATTACCCATGAGCAATGGTTCTCAGCTAGAAAGAGATGTGTTACGCAGGTAAGATGACCCGTCGTGTGGTAGTGGTTATTGACAGTATGGGCAACGATACTTTTAGTGTTTTTGCAAACTTTTAACTAATACCTATCATGCGGGCTACACCGACCACACCCGTGCGCCATCGCTCGCATGTTGAGTTTGTCCATCCACACTAGACACGATCAGGAAATACAGGGTAGATATACACCAGACACGATCAGGAAATACAGAGTAGATATACACCAGACAGGATCAGGAAATACAGAGTAGATATACACCAGACACGATCAGGAAATACAGGGTAGATATACACCCAGACACGATCAGGAAATACAGAGTAGATGTACACCAGACACGATCAGGAAATACAGAGTAGATATACACCAGACACGATCAGGAAATGCAGAGTAGATATACACCAGACACGATCAGGAAATACAGGGTAGATATACACCAGACACGATCAGGAAATACAGAGTAGATATACACCAGACACGATCAGGAAATGCAGAGTAGATATACACCAGACAGGATCAGGAAATACAGGGTAGATATACACCAGATACAATCAGGAAATACAGGGTAGATATACACCAGACACGATCAGGAAATACAGGGTAGATATACACCAGACACGATCAGGAAATACAGAGTAGATATACACCAGACACGATCAGGAAATGCAGAGTAGATATACACCAGACACGATCAGGAAATACAGGGTAGATATACACCAAACACGATCAGGAAATACAGGGTAGATATACACCAGACACGATCAGGAAATACAGAGTAGATATACACCATACACGATCAGGAAATACAGAGTAGATATACACCAGACACGATCAGGAAATACAGAGTAGATATACACCATACACGATCAGGAAATACAGAGTAGATATACACCAGACACGATCAGGAAATACAGAGTAGATATACACCAGACACGATCAGGAAATGTAGAGTAGATATACACCAGACACGATCAGGAAATACAGAGTAGATATACACCAGACAGGATCAGGAAATACAGAGTAGATATACACCAGACACGATCAGGAAATACAGGGTAGATATACACCAGATACGATCAGGAAATACAGAGTAGATATACACCAGACACGATCAGGAAATACAGAGTAGATATACACCAGACACGATCAGGAAATACAGAGTAGATATACACCAGACACGATCAGGAAATGTAGAGTAGATATACACCAGACACGATCAGGAAATACAGAGTAGATATACACCAGACACGATCAGGAAATACAGTGAGATATATATCAAAACAAACAATATTAATTTGGGGACAGATCGAAACGCCATATAAACAGTCGTGGACATTTAGCTAGCTAGCTTGCTGTTGCTAGACAATGGAATATAAACATTGTGTTGTTATTTTACCTGAAATGTCCTTTTATTTCTGGATTTTTGTAGAATATCGACCCATTTTGAGTCACAGAAAATCGTGTGTTCTCTACTCGGGGAACAGTGTGCTCTCTACTCGGGGAACAGTGTGTTCTCTACTCAGGGAACAGGGTGTTCTCTACTCAGGGAACAGGGTGTTCTCTACTCGGGGAACAGGGTGTTCTCTACTCAGGGAACAGGGTGTTCTCTACTCGGGGAACAGTGTGTTCTCTACTCGGGGAACAGTGTGTTCTCTACTCGGGGAACAGTGTGTTCTCTACTCGGGGAACAGGGTGTTCTCTACTCGGGGAACAGTGTGTTCTCTACTCAGGGAACAGGGTGTTCTCTACTCAGGGAACAGGGTGTTCTCTACTCGGGGAACAGTGTGTTCTCTACTCGGGGAACAGTGTGTTCTCTACTCGGGGAACAGTGTGTTCTCTACTCGGGGAACAGGGTGTTCTCTACTCAGGGAACAGGGTGTTCTCTACTCAGGGAACAGGGTGTTCTCTACTCAGGGAACAGTGTGTTCTCTACTCAGGGAACAGGGTGTTCTCTACTCAGGGAACAGGGTGTTCTCTACTCAGGGAACAGGGTGTTCTCTACTCAGGGAACAGGGTGTTCTCTACTCAGGGAACAGGGTGTTCTCTACTCAGGGAACAGTGTGTTCTCTACTCAGGGAACAGTGTGTTCTCTACTCAGGGAACAGTGTGTTCTCTACTCAGGGAACAGTGTGTTCTCTACTCGGGGAACAGGGTGTTCTCTACTCAGGGAACAGTGTGTTCTCTACTCGGGGAACAGGGTGTTCTCTACTCAGGGAACAGTGTGTTCTCTACTCGGGGAACAGTTTGTTCTCTACTCAGGGAATAGTGTGTTCTCTACTCAGGGAACAGTGTGTTCTCTACTCGGGGAACAGTGTGTTCTCTACTCGGGGAACAGTGTGTTCTCTACTCGGGGAACAGTGTGTTCTCTACTCAGGGAACAGGGTGTTCTCTACTCGGGGAACAGTGTGTTCTCTACTCAGGGAACAGTGTGTTCTCTACTCAGGGAACAGTGTGTTCTCTACTCAGGGAACAGTGTGTTCTCTACTCAGGGAACAGTGTGTTCTCTACTCAGGGAACAGTGTGTTCTCTACTCAGGGAACAGTGTGTTCTCTACTCAGGGAATAGGGGAAACCTATACTGAACACAAATATAAAGGCAACAGTTTTACTGAGTTACAGTTCATATAAGGAAATCAGTCCATTTAAATACATTCATTAGACCCTAATCTATGGATTTCACATGACTGGGCAGGGGCCCAGCCATGGGTGGGCCTGGGAGGGCATAGGCCCACCCACTGGGAGGCCAGGCACCAGAACAGGGCTTTACTACAGACGCATATACTCCTTCACATATACTCCTTCTAGTAATCTCTCCTAGACTTCTTCTTCTGTGGATTTTATATGGCAGGTTGGCAAACCAACTGTAAAGGTGTATTACTACAACAAACTGGACTGGACTGTGGACCTCAGTTCATCTTCCAATCACCCACATGGGTATCTGCTCCTCTAAACCAATGAGGAGATGGGAGAGGTGGGACTTGCAGAGCGTCAAGCGTCACAAATAGAACCAAGTTCTATATTAACGTCAGGCTACGCAGCGAACGGTGTGGGTGCAATGATTGAATAACATGTATGTGTACGTTTATTTTGCATAGGTTCACGCACACGACGCGACCAGTGTAGTCAGTATGTTAGTAGTTATCCTGTATGGATCAGTTGGTAGAGCATAGAGCTTGGTGTAGTCAGTATGTTAGTAGTTATCCTGTATGGATCAGTTGGTAGAGCTTGGTGTAGTCAGTATGTTAGTAGTTATCGTGTATGGATCAGTTGGTAGAGCTTGGTGTAGTCAGTATGTTAGTAGTTGTCCTGTATGGATCAGTTGGTAGAGCTTGGTGTAGTCAGTATGTTAGTAGTTATCCTGTATGGATCAGTTGGTAGAGCATAGAGCTTGGTGTAGTCAGTATGTTAGTAGTTATCCTGTATGGATTAGATGGTAGAGCATAGAGCTTGGTGTAGTCAGTATGTTAGTAGTTATCCTGTATGGATTAGATGGTAGAGCATAGAGCTTGGTGTAGTCAGTATGTTAGTAGTTGTCCTGTATGGATTAGATGGTAGAGCATAGAGCTTGGTGTAGTCAGTATGTTAGTAGTTGTCCTGTATGGATCAGTTGGTAGAGCTTGGTGTAGTCAGTATGTTAGTAATTGTCCTGTATGGATCAGTTGGTAGAGCATAGAGCTTGGTGTAGTCAGTATATTAGTAGTTGTCCTGTATGGATCAGTTGGTAGAGCTTGGTGTAGTCAGTATGTTAGTAATTGTCCTGTATGGATCAGTTGGTAGAGCTTGGTGTAGTCAGTATGTTAGTAGTTGTCCTGTATGGATCAGTTGATAGAGCTTGGTGTAGTCAGTATGTTAGTAATTGTCCTGTATGGATCAGTTGATAGAGCTTGGTGTAGTCAGTATGTTAGTAATTGTCCTGTATGGATCAGTTGATAGAGCTTGGTGTAGTCAGTATATTAGTAGTTGTCCTGTATGGATCAGTTGGTAGAGCTTGGTGTAGTCAGTATGTTAGTAGTTATCGTGTATGGATCAGTTGGTAGAGCATAGAGCTTGGTGTAGTCAGTATGTTAGTAGTTGTCCTGTATGGATCAGTTGGTAGAGCTTGGTGTAGTCAGTATGTTAGTAGTTGTCCTGTATGGATTAGTTGGTAGAGCATAGAGCTTGGTGTAGTCAGTATGTTAGTAGTTATCCTGTATGGATCAGTTGGTAGAGCATAGAGCTTGGTGTAGTCAGTATGTTAGTAGTTATCGTGTATGGATCAGTTGGTAGAGCATAGAGCTTGGTGTAGTCAGTATGTTAGTAGTTGTCCTGTATGGATCAGTTGGTAGAGCTTGGTGTAGTCAGTATGTTAGTAGTTGTCCTGTATGGATTAGTTGGTAGAGCATAGAGCTTGGTGTAGTCAGTATGTTAGTAGTTATCGTGTATGGATCAGTTGGTAGAGCATAGAGCTTGGTGTAGTCAGTATGTTAGTAGTTGTCCTGTATGGATTAGTTGATAGAGCATAGAGCTTGGTGTAGTCAGTATGTTAGTAGTTATCCTGTATGGATCAGTTGGTAGAGCATAGAGCTTGGTGTAGTCAGTATGTTAGTAGTTGTCCTGTATGGATCAGTTGGTAGAGCATAGAGCTTGGTGTAGTCAGTATGTTAGTAGTTGTCCTGTATGGATCAGTTGGTAGAGCATAGAGCTTGGTGTAGTCAGTATGTTAGTAGTTGTCCTGTATGGACCAGTTGGTAGAGCATAGAGCTTGGTGTAGTCAGTATGTTAGTAGTTGTCCTGTATGGATCAGTTGATAGAGCTTGGTGTAGTCAGTATATTAGTAGTTGTCCTGTATGGATCAGTTGGTAGAGCTTGGTGTAGTCAGTATGTTAGTAGTTATCGTGTATGGATCAGTTGGTAGAGCATAGAGCTTGGTGTAGTCAGTATGTTAGTAGTTGTCCTGTATGGATTAGTTGATAGAGCATAGAGCTTGGTGTAGTCAGTATGTTAGTAGTTATCCTGTATGGATCAGTTGGTAGAGCATAGAGCTTGGTGTAGTCAGTATGTTAGTAGTTATCCTGTATGGATCAGTTGGTAGAGCATAGAGCTTGGTGTAGTCAGTATGTTAGTAGTTGTCCTGTATGGATCAGTTGGTAGAGCATAGAGCTTGGTGTAGTCAGTATGTTAGTAGTTGTCCTGTATGGATCAGTTGGTAGAGCATAGAGCTTGGTGTAGTCAGTATGTTAGTAGTTGTCCTGTATGGACCAGTTGGTAGAGCATAGAGCTTGGTGTAGTCAGTATGTTAGTAGTTATCCTGTATGGATCAGTTGGTAGAGCTTGGTGTAGTCAGTATGTTAGTAGTTGTCCTGTATGGATCAGTTGGTAGAGCTTGGTGTAGTCAGTATGTTAGTAGTTGTCCTGTATGGATCAGTTGGTAGAGCATAGAGCTTGGTGTAGTCAGTATGTTAGTAGTTATCCTGTATGGATCAGTTGGTAGAGCTTGGTGTAGTCAGTATGTTAGTAGTTGTCCTGTATGGATCAGTTGGTAGAGCTTGGTGTAGTCAGTATGTTAGTAGTTGTCCTGTATGGATCAGTTGGTAGAGCATAGAGCTTGGTGTAGTCAGTATGTTAGTAGTTATCCTGTATGGATCAGTTGGTAGAGCTTGGTGTAGTCAGTATGTTAGTAGTTGTCCTGTATGGATCAGTTGGTAGAGCATAGAGCTTGGTGTAGTCAGTATGTTAGTAGTTGTCCTGTATGGATCAGTTGATAGAGCTTGGTGTAGTCAGTATGTTAGTAGTTGTCCTGTATGGATCAGATGGTAGAGCTTGGTGTAGTCAGTATGTTAGTAGTTGTCCTGTATGGATCAGTTGGTAGAGCATAGAGCTTGGTGTAGTCAGTATGTTAGTAGTTGTCCTGTATGGATCAGTTGATAGAGCTTGGTGTAGTCAGTATGTTAGTAGTTGTCCTGTATGGATCAGATGGTAGAGCTTGGTGTAGTCAGTATGTTAGTAGTTGTCCTGTATGGATCAGTTGGTAGAGCATAGAGCTTGGTGTAGTCAGTATGTTAGTAGTTGTCCTGTATGGATCAGTGGGTAGAGCATAGAGCATAGAACTTGGTCCCGGGGCCAGCCATATGTAAAATATATGCAGCATGACTGTAATTTGCTTTGAATAAAATCTGCTGCTAAGTGTAATATATTATTATGTTTGTGAAAGGTTTCTCTTTCATCTCTGCTGTGAGCGTGGAAGTGTGAAATATTCACCCACCAATTTAACCATATTAACGATAATGTATTGTTCCAACAACATCTTACCATTAATTTCCTTGCCTTTTCATTTCACCTCTTTAACCTTCCCCAATGCGCCTCTGACCAGACAACGCCTCTGTGTCCCAAATGCCACCGTATTCCCTATATAGTACCTACAGTCCTGGTTGGAAGTAGTGCATTTTAATAGGGAATAGGGTTCGGTTTGGAACGCACAAACACAGTGTGTTCCCTCCTCCATCTGCTGAGCACGGAGAACTCATTAGATTAACAGTCCTCACACGTCACCGTGCTAATCAGGTTAACAGTCCTCACACCTCATGGTGCTAATCAGGTTAACAGTCCTCACACCTCACCGTGCTAATCAGGTTATTAACAGTCCTCACACCTCACCGTGCTAATCAGGTTATTAACAGTCCTCACACCTCACCGTGCTAATCAGGTTAACAGTCCTCACACGTCACCGTGCTAATCAGGTTAACAGTCATCACACCTCACCGTGCTAATCAGGTTAACAGTCCTCACACCTCACCGTGCTAATCAGGTTAACAGTCCTCACACCTCACCATGCTAATCAGGTTATTAACAGTCCTCACACCTCACCGTGCTAATCAGGTTAACAGTCATCACACCTCACCATGCTAATCAGGTTAACAGTCCTCACACCTCACCGTGCTAATCAGGTCAACAGTCCTCACACCTCACCGTGCTAATCAGGTTAACAGTCCTCACACCTCACAGTGCTAATCAGGTTAACAGTCCTCACACCTCACCGTGCTAATCAGGTTAACAGTCCTCACACCTCACCGTGCTAATCAGGTTAACAGTCCTCACACCTCACCGTGCTAATCAGGTTAACAGTCCTCACACCTCACAGTGCTAATCAGGTTAACAGTCCTCACACGTCACCGTGCTAATCAGGTTAACAGTCCTCACACCTCACTGTGCTAATCAGGTTAACAGTCCTCACACGTCACCGTGCTAATCAGGTCAACAGTCCTCACACGTCACAGTGCTAATCAGGTTAACAGTCCTCACACGTCACCGTGCTAATCAGGTCAACAGTCCTCACACCTCACCGTGCTAATCAGGTTAACAGTCCTCACACCTCACCGTGCTAATCAGGTTAACAGTCATCACACGTCACCGTGCTAATCAGGTTAACAGTCCTCACACCTCACCGTGCTAATCAGGTTAACAGTCCTCACACGTCACCGTGCTAATCAGGCTAACAGTCCTCACACGTCACCGTGCTAATCAGGTTAACAGTCCTCACACGTCACCGTGCTAATCAGGTTAACAGTCGTCACACCTCATGGTGCTAATCAGGTTAACAGTCCTCACACGTCACCGTGCTAATCAGGTTAACAGTCCTCACACCTCATGGTGCTAATCAGGTTATTAACAGTCATCAGACCTCACCGTGCTAATCAGGTTAACAGTCCTCACACGTCACCGTGCTAATCAGGTTAACAGTCCTCACACGTCACCGTGCTAATCAGGTTAACAGTCCTCACACGTCACCGTGCTAATCAGGTTAACAGTCCTCACACGTCACCGTGCTAATCAGGTTAACAGTCCTCACACGTCACCGTGCTAATCAGGTTAACAGTCATCACACCTCACCGTGCTAATCAGGTTAACAGTCCTCACACGTCACCGTGCTAATCAGGTTAACAGTCCTCACACCTCATGGTGCTAATCAGGTTATTAACAGTCATCACACCTCACCGTGCTAATCAGGTTAACAGTCCTCACACCTCATGGTGCTAATCAGGTTAACAGTCCTCACACCTCACCGTGCTAATCAGGTTTAACAGTCCTCACACGTCACCGTGCTAATCAGGTTAACAGTCCTCACACCTCACCGTGCTAATCAGGTTAACAGTCCTCACACGTCACCGTGCTAATCAGGTTAACAGTCATCACACCTCACCGTGTGTGTAATCAACGACAACTTGTCCAACTCAATGTGTTGTCAATAGAAAACAACTGATTAAAGAAAAGCAATGCCGTGGGTTTTTAATAACCAAATCAGACAATCACCTGAAGAAAGAGAGAAGAGAGAGAGGGGGAGAGGGGGAGAGGGGGAGAGCGGGGGAGAGCGGGAGAGAGGGGGAGAGGGGGAGAGGGGGGGGGGGGGGGAGAGAGGGGGAGAGGGGGAGAGCGTGTGGTGTGGTATAATGTATTATAGTATTATAGTATAATGTGGTGTAGTATAATGTGTTGTATTATAGTATAATGTGTTGTAGTATAATGTGTTGTATTATAGTATAATGTGTTGTAGTATAATGTGTTGTAGTATAATGTGTTGTATTATAGTATAATGTGTTGTAGTATAATGTGTTGTAGTATAATGTGGTGTAGTATAATGTATTGTAGTATAATGTGGGGTAGTATAATGTATTGTAGTATAATGTGGTGTAGTATAATGTGTTGTAGTATAATGTATTGTAGTATAATGTATTGTAGTATAATGTATTGTAGTATAATGTATTGTAGTATAATGTATTGTAGTATAATGTGGTGTAGTATAATGTATTGTAGTATAATGTGGGGTAGTATAATGTATTGTAGTATAATGTGGTGTAGTATAATGTATTGTAGTATAATGTGTTGTAGTATAATGTATTGTAGTATAATGTATTGTAGTATAATGTGGTGTGGTATAATGTATTATAGTATAATGTGTTGTAGTATAATGTATTGTAGTATAATGTATTGTAGTATAATGTATTGTAGTATAATGTATTGTAGTATAATGTGGTGTAGTATAATGTGGTGTAGTATAATGTTTTATAGTATAATGTGCTGTAGTATAATGTATTGTAGTGTAATGTATTGGTGTAGTGGTGTATGGTGTAGTGTAATGTATTGTAGTATAATGTATTGTAGTATAATGTGGGGTAGTATAATGTATTTTAGTATATTGTATTATAGTATAATGGATTGTAGTATAATGGATTGTAGTATAATGTATTGTAGTATAATGTATTGTAGTATAATGTGGGGTAGTATAATGTATTCTAGTATAATGTGTTGTAGTATAATGTATTATAGTATAATGTAGTGTAGTATAATGTATTGTAGTATAATGTATTATAGTGTAATGTGGGGTAGTATAATGTGCTGTAGTATAATGTATTGTAGTATATTGTGCTGTAGTATAATGGATTGTAGTATAATGTATAATGTATTGTAGTATAATGTATTATAGTGTAATGTGGGGTAGTATAATGTGCTGTAGTATAATGTATTGTGGTATATTGTGCTGTAGTATAATGTATTATAGTATAATGGATTGTAGTATAATGTATTGTAGTATAATGTGGTGTAGTGTAATGTATTGTAGTATAATGTATTTTAGTGTAATGTGATGTAGTAATATGTATTGTAGTATAATGTATTGTAGTATAATGTGGTGTAGTAATATGTATTGTAGTATAATGTATTATTGTATAATGTATTGTAGTATAATGTTGTGTAGTATAATGTATTGTAGTATAATGTGGTGTAGTGTATTGTATTGTAGTATAATGTATTGTAGTATAATGTGGTGTAGTAAAATGTATTATTGTATAATGTATTGTAGTATAATGTATTGTAGTATAATGTATTGTAGTATAATGTATATAATGTGGTGTAGTATAATGTATTGTAGTATAATATGGTGTAGTATAATGTGCTGTAGTATAATGTATTGTAGTATAATGTATTGTAGTATAATATATTGTAGTATAATGTATTGTATTATAATGCATTGTAGTATAATGTGGTGTAGTATAATGTATTGTAGTATAATGTGTTGTATTATAATGTATTGTAGTATATGTATTGTAGTATAATGTATTGTAGTATAATGTATTGTAGTATAATGTTGTGTAGTATAATGTTGTGTAGTATAATGTGGTGTAGTATAATGTATTGTAGTATAATGTGTTGTATTATAATGTATTGTAGTATAATATATTGTCTAATATTTTTCTCTTTCTGTTCCATTTTAGACAATCAGCCCTTCACATTCAGGGCTTTCCCCAACACCAGGTCAGTCTGTCTGTCTGTCTGTCTGCCTGCCTGCCTGTCTGTCTGTCTGCCTGCCTGTCTGTCTGTCTGTCTGTCTGCCTGTCTGTCTGTGTATTTACACCATTATTCTAATGGTAACATTATAACAGGACTAAAGGGTCTCTCTATATTCATTAACCTGTTGCTGTTAACGTTCAGTACTGCCCTACTTCTCTCAGATCCCCCACCCCAGTGTAGAGAGGTGGGGCGGGGTGAGGCGGGCCTCTCTCACCCTCTAGAACCCTCCTATTCACCCCCACCTCCCCCCGGCACGATGGCGCCAAGCAGACAGACCTCAGTCTCTGGTGGTGAGAGCAATGCATCCTGGTTATTGGTATTTTTTACTAACATGACATGATCTACAAGGTTTGTCTTTTTTATCTTTTAAAATCCCTTTTCACGTGGACATATCCTTCATCGTGTCGGTTTGAAAATACGGCGGTTGAGAATCGTAGGTTACAAATACCGCTACATCCATTTCATCAAACTTTATTTAAATGTACATTTGACATTGCAGGATACTTTACATGTTGTCCTGCTCACATCATTATATTCTGTTACTACGGTCCTGCTTCCCCGAAGTGTCTGTCTGTCGGGGAGTGTCTCTCTGTCTGACTGACTGACTCTGTCATTCTCCCAGGGAGTGTCTGTCTGTCTGTCTGTCTGACTCTCTGTCATTCTCCCAGGGAGTGTCTGTCTGTCTGACTCTCTGTCATTCTCCCAGGGAGTGTCTGTCTGTCTGACTCTCTGTTATTCTCCCAGGGAGTGTCTGTCTGTCTGACTCTCTGTTATTCTCCCAGGGAGTGTCTGTCTGTCTGTCTGTCTGACTCTCTGTCATTCTCCCAGGGAGTGTCTGTCTGTCTGTCTGTCTGACTCTCTGTTATTCTCCCAGGGAGTGTCTGTCTGTCTGTCTGTCTGTCTGACTCTCTGTCATTCTCCCAGGGAGTGTCTGTCTGTCTGTCTGTCTGACTCTCTGTTATTCTCCCAGGGAGTGTCTGTCTGTCTGTCTGTCTGTCTGTCTGTCTGACTCTCTGTCATTCTCCCAGGGAGTGTCTGTCTGTCTGTCTGTCTGACTCTCTGTCATTCTCCCAGGGAGTGTCTATCTGACTCTCTGTCATTCTCACAGGGAGTGTCTGTCTGTCTGTCTGTCTGTCTGTCTGTCTGTCTGTCTGACTGTCTGTCTGACTCTCTGTCATTCTCCCAGGGAGTATCTGTCTGTCTGTCTGACTCTCTGTCTGTCTGTCTGTCTGTCTGACTGACTCTCTGTCATTCTCCCAGGGAGTGTCTGTCTGTCTGTCTGTCTGTCTGTCTGTCTGTCCGTCTGACTGACTCTCTGTCATTCTCCCAGGGAGTGTCTGTCTGTCTGTCTGTCTGTCTGTCCGTCTGACTGACTCACTGTCATTCTCCCAGGGAGTGTCTGTCTGTCTGTCTGTCTGTCTGTCTGTCTGACTCTCTGTCATTCTCCCAGGGAGTGTCTGTCTGTCTGTCTGTCTGACTCTCTGTCATTCTCCCAGGGACTGTCTGTCTGTCTGACTCTCTGTCATTCTCCCAGGGACTGTCTGTCTGTCTGACTGTCTGTCTGACTCTCTGTCATTCTCCCATGGAGTGTCTGTCTGACTGACTGACTCTCTGTCATTCTCCCAGGGAGATTCTTTAAGTTTCCTCCGGATGCTTCCACCATGATGATGTCATCAGTCTTGGACAGACGTCACCATCGCCACGCCGACCCCAGTGTGAACTACGTCAACATCCCCGTTAGCCCTGCGGCTAAAGCGAACAGAGCTGGCAGAGAGCTGCTCTACATGGAGCTGGATCTACAGCCGGAGCCCTACGGTGGGCCAGTTTCCACCAACACCACTGCAGCGAGGGGTAACCCTGTGCAGCTGCGTGGACCCAGTAAGAACACCAACCACCTCTCAGATGGCCATTTTAGATAGATGTTTCCCATTTCGGGCTCAGTGTTTACGGCTCTCCATGTTGGCTCAAGTGTTTTGTTGGCTGGTTTGGTTGGCTGACTGCTTTGGCTGGCAGGTTGGTTGGCTGGCTGGTTTGGCTGGCAGGTTTGGCTGGCTGGCAGGTTTGACTGGCAGGTTGGTTGGTTGGCAAGCAGGTTGGCTGGCTGGCTGGCAGGTTGTCTGGCTGGCAGGTTGGCTGGCTGGCAGGTTTGGCTGGCTGGCTGGCAGGTTTGGCTGGCTGGCTGGCAGGTTTGGCTGGCTGGCAGGCAGGTTGGCTGGCAGGTTTGGCTGGTCTGTTGTCCCTTAGCTCAAGTCTTGCTCTCAGTCTCTATCTGGTATCCCAAATGGCACCCTATTCCCTAAGTAGTGCACTACTTTAGACCAGAGCCCTATGGGTCCTTTAACACTAGACAGGGGATAGGGTGCTGTTTCCTAGCTGTCTGAAGGGACTTTCTCATCCCATTTCCTGAAGTCCTTCATACGTCCAATAAGTTTTGACTCGTGTGTCAAGAAGATTATGAGGCTTCAACTCTTCTGTGTAGTTTGGAGGAAATTAATTATAGACTTAGACAGGCTTAGTTAAGGGAGAAGAGAGTGACTGAGTCCCGCCACACACACACACACACACACACACACACACACACACACACACACACACACACACACACACACACACACACACACACACACACACACACACACACACACACACACACACACACACACACACAGAGAGAGAAGCGTTGTCAATGGGTCACCATGGAAACAGAGTGTAATTGGTAGAAAATCACTCATTAACTCGTCCTGCTGAAAACAGGAATGTATTTAACCGATCGGCTCGCTGCACACAATCCTCTGCTTTATCAAATGACACCCTATTCCCTATATAGTACACTATTTTAGACCAGGGCCCACCATGGTGCTCTGATCAACAGTAGTGCACTATATAGGGAACAGGGCTCTCTTTGGGATACTTCCAATGATGATGATATTGCTGTGCGTTGTTTTCCCAGTAGAATGATGCAGAGACTGCTACTATAGCAACGCTCAGACTGTCTGGATTGGCTGGTCCAGGTCAGTCCAAACCTCTTCCTGGAGATATACTGTCATGTGGGTTCTCAGTCCAACCCTCTTCCTGGAGATCTACTGTCCTGTACGTTCTCAGTCCAACCCTCTTCCTGGAGATCTACTGTCCTACAATATAATATGAAAATAATACCTACTGTTGGGAACAGACACTATAACGGTTTAATAGGACATGTTTATAACCTAAAGTTTAATATAATACCTACTGTTGGGAACAGACACTATAATGGTTGAGTGTAATACCTGCTGTTGGGAACAGACACTGTAATGGTTGAATGTAATACCTACTGTTGGGAACAGACACTATAATGGTTGAATATAATACCTGCTGTTGGGAACAGACAATATAATGGTTGAATGTAATACCTACTGTTGGGAACAGACACTATAATGGTTGAATGTAATACCTACTGTTGGGAACAGACACTGTAATGGTTGAATGTAATACCTGCTGTTGGGAACAGACACTATAATGGTAGAATGTAATACCTGCTGTTGGGAACAGACACTGTGGTCTACAGTCTCTTCCTCCTTTGTGCCATGGCTTCTTGTACTGTAATAATCTCCTACTAGGAAACATAGAACCCGCTCAAAGCCATTGGATGTGTATATTTCTATTGTGTGTCCCGATTACACCAACCTTCTCCCAAAGTGTACACTCGCACACTGCCCGTCATGGATTAAGGTTTGTTATAAGCAAAGTGTGCAAGACAAACACTTCAGGAGAAGGGCAGGATGATCAGGAGACTGGTTTTTATGTTCTAGTACAGGACTATGATGGTGTAGTAACTGGTTGTTGTTGGTCTTCCTGTCCAGTAGGGGGCTCCACCACATACGCCCACATAGACATCACAGCCTCAGAGACGGCTCAGAGAGTAGCAGCAGAACACGCCCAGAGGAGAGAGGACAGGCTGATGGAGCTGGAGGAGAAAACGCCCAGAGGAGAGAGGACAGGCTGATGGAGCTGGAGGAGGACACGCCCAGAGGAGAGAGGACAGGCTGATGGAGCTGGAGGAGAACACGCCTCTCTCTCTCTCTCTCTCTCTGATTTGAGTGTTTTCTTGTAAATAGTAACTGCTTTGTTTTCCAAGAGATTATTTATTAACTTGTATTATATTTAGCCACCCTTTGCCTTGATGACAGCTTTCCAAACGCTTGGCATTCTCTCAACCAGCTTCACCTGGAATGCTTTTCCAACAGTCGTGAAGGAGTTCCCACATATGCTGAGCACTTGTTGGCTGCTTTTCCTTCACTCTGCGGTCCAGCTCAACCCAATTGGGTTGAGGTCAGGTGATTGTGGAGGCTAGGTCATCTGATGCAGCACTCAATCCCTCTCCTTCTCGGGTCAAATAGCCCTTACACAGCCTGGAGGTCTGTTTTGGGTCATTGCCCTGTTGAAAAACAAATGATAGTCCCACTAAGCGCAAATCAGATGGGATGGTGTATCGCTGTAGAATGCATGCTAAATAAATCACTGACAGTGTCAACAGCAAAGCACCATCACACCTCCTCCTCCATGCTTCACGGTGGGAACCACACATGTGGAGATCATCCGTTCACCTACGCTACGTCTCACAGAGACACGGCGGTTGGAACCAAAAATCTTACATTTGGACTCATCATACCAAAGGACCGATTTCCACTGGTCAAATGTCCATTGCTCGTGTTTCTTGGCCCAAGCAAGTCTCTTCTTCTTATTGGTGTCCTTTAGTAGTGGTTTCTTTGCAGTAATTTGACCCTGAAGGCCCGATTCACACAGTTGAGATGTGTCTGTTACTTGAACTCTGTGAAGCATTTATTTGGGCTGCAATCTGAGGTGCAGTTAACTCTAATGAACTTACAGTTGAAGTCGGAAGTTTACATACACCTTAGCGAAATATATTTAAACTAAGTTTTTCACAATTCCTGACATTTAATCCTAGTTAAAAGTCCCTGTCTTAGGTCAGTTAGGATCACCACTTTATTTTAAGAATGTGAAATGTCAGAATAATAGTAGAGAGAATGATTTATTTCAGCTTTTATTTCTTTCATCACATTCCCAGTGGGTCAGAAGTTTACATACACTCAATTAAAATTTGGTAGCATTGCCTTTACATTTTTTAACTTGGGTCAAAAGTTTCTGATAGCCCTCCACAAGCTTCCCACAATAAGTTGGGTGAATTTTGGCCCATTCCTCTTGACAGAGTCAGGTTTGTAGGCCTCCTTGCTCGCACAAGCTTTTTCAGTTCTGCTACAAATTTTCTATAGGATTGAGGTCAGGGCTTTGTGATGGCCACTCCAATACCTTGCCTTTGTTGTCCATAAGCCATTTTGCCACAACTTTGGAAGCATGCTTGGTGTCATTGTCCATTTAAAAGACCCATTTGCGACCAAGCTTTAACTTCCTGACATGAGATGTTGCTTCAATATATCCACATAATTTTCATTCCTCATGATGCCATCTATTTTGTGAAGTGCACCAGTCCATCCTGCAGCAAAGCACCCCCACAACATGATGCTGCCACCCTCGTACTTCATGGATGGGATGGTGTTCTTCGACTTGCAAGCCCCCCCCTTTTTCCTCCAAACAGGTCTATTTTTGTTTCATCAGACCAGAGGACATTTCTCCAAAAAGTATGATCTTTGTCCCTATTTGCAGTTGCAAACCGTAGTCTGGCTTTTTGTTGGCAGTTTTAGAGCAGTGGCTTCTTCCTTGCTGAGCGGCCTGTCAGGTTATGTCGATATAGGACTCGTTTTACTGTGGATATAGATACTTTTGTACCTGTTTCCTCCAGAATCTTCACAAGGTCCTTTGCTGTTGTTCTGGGATTGATTTGTACTTTCGCACCAAAGTCCATTAATCTCTAGGAGACAGAACACGTCTCCATCCTGAGCGGTGTGACGGCTGCGTAGTCCCATGGTGTTTATACTTGCGTACTATTGTTTGTATAGATGAACGTGGTACCTTCAGGCGTTTGGAAATTGCTCCCAAGGATGAACCAGACTTGTTGAGGTCTACAATTTTTTTACTGAGGTCTTGGCTGATTTCTTTTGATTTTCCCATGATGTCAAGCAAAAAGGCACTGAGTTTGAAGGTAGGCCTTGAAATACATCCACAGATACACCTTCAATTGACTCAAAGTATGTCAATTAGCCTATCAGAAGCTTTAAAACACTATAAGAAGGAAATAAATTCCACAAATGAACTTTTAACAAGGCACACCTGTTAATTGAAATGCATTCCAGGTGACTACCCCATGAAGCTGGTTGAGAGAATATCAAGAGTGTGCAAAGCTGTCATCAAGGCAGAGGGTGGCTTCTTTGTAGAATCTCCAATATAAAATATATTTTGATTTGTTTAACACTTTTTTGGTTACTACATGATTCCATATGTGTTATTTCACCGTTTTGATGTCTTCACTATTATTCTACAATGTAGAAAATTTAAAAAATAAAGAAAAACCCTGGAATGAGGTGTGTCCAAACTTTTGACTGGTACTGTGTATACAAAAACATGATTTTATATTCAACAGCATCACATTTAGTAAAGTGCTCATTAAAAATAGTCTGATTATGGTGTGAGGACTACAACAACAAATACACAGGCTGGGATTCAATCAAGGCAAGTTGAAGAGCACTGGACAGCCAACAAAATGTATTTGCAAGGCGTATTTGAGCCCAGACCTGAAGGATGAATGAGCTACTCAGTGAGTAGGGTTACCACGTCATAAAGCCCAGACCTGAAGGATGAACTACTCAGAGAGTAGGGTTACCACGTCATAAAGCCCAGACCTGAAGGATGAACTACTCAGTGAGTAGGGTTACCACGTCATAAAGCCCAGACCTGAAGGATGAACTACTCAGAGAGTAGGGTTACCACGTCATAAAGCCCAGACCTGAAGGATGAACTACTCAGAGAGTAGGGTTACCACGTCATAAAGCCCAGACCTGAAGGATGAACTACTCAGAGAGTAGGGTTACCACGTCATAAAGCCCAGACCTGAAGGATGAACTACTCAGAGAGTAGGGTTACCACGTCATAAAGCCCAGACCTGAAGGATGAACCACTCAGAGAGTAGGGTTACCACGTCATAAAGCCCAGACCTGAAGGATGAGCTACTCAGTGAGTAGGGTTACCACGTCATAAAGCCTAGACCTGAAGGATGAATGAACTACTCAGAGAGTAGGGTTACCACGTCATAAAGCCTAGACCTGAAGGATGAATGAACTACTCAGTGAGTAGGGTTACCACGTCATAAAGCCTAGACCTGAAGAATGAACTACTCAGAGAGTAGGGTTACCACGTCATAAAGCCCAGACCTGAAGGATGAACTACTCAGTGAGTAGGGTTACCACGTCATAAAGCCTAGACCTGAAGGATGAACCACTCAGAGAGTAGGGTTACCACGTCATAAAGCCCAGACCTGAAGGATGAACTACTCAGTGAGTAGGGTTACCACGTCGTAAAGCCTAGACCTGAAGGATGAACTACTCAGATTTGCTCCAGGCCCCAGAAACTGGGGGTTTCAAACACACTGCCGCTCCTGTACAACCAGGTCTAGGAGATTGGCGATCTACACACCCCTGGCACCACCAGGAACCCTTCGCTCTGTGACCTGTTCAGACTGGATATTTAAACCTCTCACACCGGTCTGTTAGAGTTAAGACGGAAAACAAATGTATCACTGGTGGGATTTGAACTAACAACCATGTGGTTACTGCCGTAGGGATGAACTAACTGTCATCTGGTTACTGCCGTAGGGTTGAACTAACAACCATCTGGTTACTGCCGTAGGGTTGAACTAACACCCACCTGGTTACTGTCATAGGGTTGAACTAACAACCATCTGGTTACTGCCGTAGGGTTGAATTAACAACCATCTGGTTACTGCCATAGGGTTGAACTAACAACCACCTGGTTACTGCCATAGGGTTGAACTAACAACCACCTGGTTACTGCCATAGGGTTGAATTAACAACCATCTGGTTACTGCCATAGGGTTGAATTAACAACCATCTGGTTACTGCAGTAGGGTTGAACTAACAACCACCTGGTTACTGCCATAGGGTTGAACTAACAACCACCTGGTTACTGCCATAGGGTTGAACTAACAACCATCTGGTTACTGCCATAGGGAGAAACTAACAACCATCTGGTTACTGCCGTAGGGTTGAACTAACAACCATCTGGTTACTGCCACAGGGTTGAACTAACAACCATCTGGTTACTGCCACAGGGTTGAACTAACAACCATCTGGTTACTGCCATAGGGTTGGACTAACAACCATCTGGTTACTGCCATAGGGTTGAACTAACAACCATCTGGTTACTGCCATAGGGTTGAACTAACAACCATCTGGTTACTGCAGTAGGGTTGAACTAACAACCATCTGGTTACTGCAGTAGGGTTGAACTAACAACCATCTGGTTACTGCCATAGGGTTGAACTAACAACCATCTGGTTACTGCAGTAGGGTTGAACTAACAACCATCTGGTTACTGCCATAGGGTTGAACTAACAACCATCTGGTTACTGCCATAGGGTTGAACTAACAACCACCTGGTTACTGCCGTAGGGTTGAACTAACAACCATCTGGTTACTGCAGTAGTGTTGAACTAACAACCATCTGGTTACTGCCATAGGGTTGAACTAACAACCATCTGGTTACTGCAGTAGGGTTGAACTAACAACCATCTGGTTACTGCCATAGGGTTGAACTAACAACCATCTGGTTACTGCCATAGGGTTGAACTAACAACCATCTGGTTACTGCCGTAGGGATGAACTAACAACCATCTGGTTACTGCCACAGGGTTGAACTAACAACCATCTGGTTACTGCCACAGGGTTGAACTAACAACCATCTGGTTACTGCCACAGGGTTGAACTAACAACCATCTGGTTACTGCCATAGGGTTGGACTAACAACCATCTGGTTACTGCCATAGGGTTGAACTAACAACCATCTGGTTACTGCCATAGGGTTGAACTAACAACCATCTGGTTACTGCAGTAGGGTTGAACTAACAACCATCTGGTTACTGCAGTAGGGTTGAACTAACAACCATCTGGTTACTGCCATAGGGTTGAACTAACAACCATCTGGTTACTGCAGTAGGGTTGAACTAACAACCATCTGGTTACTGCCATAGGGTTGAACTAACAACCATCTGGTTACTGCCATAGGGTTGAACTAACAACCATCTGGTTACTGCCATAGGGTTGAACTAACAACCATCTGGTTACTGCCATAGGGTTGAACTAACAACCATCTGGTTACTGCAGTAGGGTTGAACTAACAACCATCTGGTTACTGCAGTAGGGTTGAACTAACAACCATCTGGTTACTGCAGTAGGGTTGAACTAACAACCATCTGGTTACTGCAGTAGGGTTGAACTAACAACCATCTGGTTACTGCCGTAGGGATGAACTAACTGTCATCTGGTTACTGCCATAGGGTTGAACTAACAACCACCTGGTTACTGTCATAGGGTTGAACTAACAACCATCTGGTTACTGCCGTAGGGATGAACTAACAACCATCTGGTTACTGCCGTAGGGTTGAACTAACAACCACCTGGTTACTGCCATAGGGTTGAACTAACAACCATCTGGTTACTGCAGTAGGGTTGAACTAACAACCATCTGGTTACTGCAGTAGGGTTGAACTAACAACCATCTGGTTACTGCCGTAGGGATGAACTAACTGTCATCTGGTTACTGCCGTAGGGTTGAACTAACAACCATCTGGTTACTGCCATAGGGTTGAACTAACAACCATCTGGTTACTGCCGTAGGGTTGAACTAACAACCATCTGGTTACTGCCACAGGGTTGAACTAACAACCACCTGGTTACTGTCATAGGGTTGAACTAACAACCATCTGGTTACTGCCGTAGGATTGAACTAACAACCATCTGGTTACTGCCGTAGGGTTGAACTAACAACCATGTGGTTACTGCCGTAGGGATGAACTAACAACCACCTGGTTACTGCTGTAGGGATGAACTAACAACCATCTGGTTACTGCCATAGGGTTGGACTAACAACCATCTGGTTACTGCCGTAGGGTTGAACTAACAACCATCTGGTTACTGCCGTAGGGTTGAACTAACAACCATCTGGTTACTGCCATTGGGTTGAACTAACAACCATCTGGTTACTGCCGTAGGGTTGAACTAACAACCATCTGGTTACTGCCACAGGGTTGAACTAACAACCACCTGGTTACTGTCATAGGGTTGAACTAACAACCATCTGGTTACTGCCGTAGGGTTGAACTAACAACCATCTGGTTACTGCCGTAGGGTTGAACTAACAACCATGTGGTTACTGCCGTAGGGATGAACTAACAACCACCTGGTTACTGCTGTAGGGATGAACTAACAACCATCTGGTTACTGCCATAGGGATGAACTAACAACCATCTGGTTACTACCATAGGGATGAACTAACAACCATCTGGTTACTGCCGTAGGGATGAACTAACAACCATCTGGTTACTGCCGTAGGGTTGAACTAACAACCATCTGGTTACTGCCGTAGGGTTGAACTAACAACCATCTGGTTACTGCCATAGGGTTGAACTAACAACCATCTGGTTACTGCCGTAGGGTTGAACTAACAACCATCTGGTTACTGCCATAGGGTTAAACTAACAACCATCTGGTTACTGCCGTAGGGTCAGAGTCCTCTGAGATACTGAGGCTTCTGGTGTCTCTAAGCCATCAGTTTCTGTAGTGTCACGGCTCCTCCTCTGCAGTGCAGGGGGCGGTTCCTCCTGCAGGCAGAGGAGGGTCGTTAGTGATTGGAGCCACCTGGGCTCAGGGTATAAAGCTGTCACTAATCACTCTTGCTCTCTCTCTCTCTCTGCTCCTCCAGGTATGCTCATGATTTGTTTGTTCCTTTTTAGTTTTGCATAGTTTTCACTCAGTCATGTTCACACACACATATTCATGCACCCATGCACTTTACATACACCTTACATTATGATACATCCACACCTCATTCCTATTTCTTAGTTTAAGTTAGTAGTTGGTTTAATAATAAAGAACACTTTTGAATTGGCCTATACCTGTTGTTCGTGTCCTCTCATTTGTCACAGGCTATGAGCCGGCTTGTGACAAGTGGGGACTCGTCCGGGATAGTAGTTAACTTGGGTTAGTTTAGTTCAGATTGACAATTTTTTTTGTTTGAGTGGATGTTTTGGTTGGGCCAAATTTTTGTTTAAGAGAGAGTTGAGAGCCATGTGTTCTTTTGGTTCAGTTAGCTTGGTAGCTAAGCAATTCACTCTGTTTTTTTCTGGGTTTTGTTCAGGTGGGAGTCCTCTCCTGTTCAGGCATATCAGCAAGTGTCCATAGGAGGCTTGTGGTGTTTTTGTTTTAGATGGCAGTGAACGTGGGTAGAGCATCCCTTTCCCTTTTCCCCTACATCGGCTCGGGAGCACCTCCGTGGTTATGGGAGGGCCGCCAGTTTCTGGTTGTTTTTTCCACTCCACTGGTTTTGTGTGCATAAAACCCCACCACATGTGACTGCACGAAGACCAGGGCCAGTTAGTTAGTAGTTTTTGGAGGATAGTGGGGTGTGGCTCCTGTCCTTGAACCCAGATTGACAGCAGGTGAGTTGTTTTTTTGAGCATTTGTAATAGTTGTATTGGTTGAGGAAAATGTCTTCCATTTTGAGTAGTTTTGTTCAAGCTCCTTCAGAGGTAGCCTTAGAGTTGTGTACTAAGGAGCAGTTAATTGAAATTGCTGAACATTATCAGATTGAGATTGTTGATAAAAAAATTAAAGAGACTGTTAAAACTAGCTTAAAGCAGGGTCTTAGGGAAATGGGTGTTTTTGGCGGTCAGTCTGCTAGTAGTGAGGGTGCAAGTTTTCAGGCTAGCCCTTCATTAACTTTTGAGCAGCAGAGGGAACTGTTGCAAAGGCAAATGCAATTAGAGCAAATGCAAATGCAATTAGAGATAGAGCGATTGAGAAATGATAATAGACCGGAAAGACTACCACAGTTTGATGTTTCACAGAATCTTCATTTGTTGCCTAAATTTGATGAGTCAGATCCAGACACATACTTTACTTTATTTGAGCGTATTGCGGAAGCTAGAGCTTGGTCAGATTTGGACATGACTATGTTGTTGCAATGTGTACTTACAGGTAAAGCACGTGAGGCTTTTGCAGCACTGAGTGTAGCTGACAGTAAAGTTTATGCTAAAGTTAAATCAGCAGATCTGAAGGTCTACGAGCTTGTGCCAGAGGCATATCGTCAACGTTTTCGTTACAGGAAAAAGTTAGATTCACAAACCTATTCTGAGTTTGTTTGTGATTTGACTTCTGCATTTAATCGTTGGTGTACAGCTTCTGAAGTTAGTACTTTTGAGGGTCTGTCTAATTTGATTGTGTTAGAACAGTTCAAAAATTCTGTTTCTGACCAGGTTGCTACATACATGAATGAACGTAAAGTTAAGTCTCCAAGTGATGCAGCAATCCTTGCAGATGAGTACAGGCTAACACATAAAAGCCATTTTGAGTCAAACAGTGACATGTACCATAAAAATAACTTTACTCCTAGGAATAGGAGGTCACCTTTTTTTGGAGATTTTTTCAAAAGGCCTCGGCAGAAGTTTGGGTCTGGAAGACTTAAAGCACCGGTTAATGCTAATACCTGTCGCTACTGCTTAGTTGAAGGACATTGGAAGAAAAATTGTCCTCTGCTTAAATCAAAACAGTCAGTTCAAGTTAAACCTGTTGTGATGGCAAGTCCTGTTACAGCCTCTGACCACCAGGGTGAGCTGTTTCAGCCACTAGTTGAGTTTGATTCTCAGTTTTCCCGCTGTGATTTTTCAGCCTTTATTTCAGATGGTGTAGTGTCCCTGGTAGATGGCAACCAGAATGTTAAAATCAAGATCCTAAGAGACACTGGAGCTTTAGATTCTTTTATTCTGGAATCTGTTTTGCCGTTCTCTAAAGAGTCTGATACTGGCCGTTGTGTAATGGTATGTGGTATGGGTTTAGTTCCATTCTCTTGTCCTTTACATGAAGTTACCCTAAAATGTGGTCTGGTAGAGGGTGATGTAGATGTTGGGGTTAGACCTCAGTTGCCAGTAGAGGGAGTGCACATGATTTTGGGGAATGACTTGGCAGGTAGTAAGGTGTGGACAGATGGCAAATTAAACATCTGTAAGAAGCAACCTTCAGTGTCCCCTGCAAGGGAATCTCCGGATCAGAACTGTGTGTCTCCTGAGATATTTCCAGTTTGTGCGGTTACCCGCGCAGCCTCTCGTAAGGAGATTGAGAGTAAGCCAGAAAGTCTTGAGTTGCCAGTCAAACTCCAGACAGAACAATTGACTAGTTCTAGAGATTCATTGATGGCTGAGCAAAAAGCCGATACTACTTTGGCTGATCTGTTTGATAAAGTGGTTCCTGATTCAGTGGTGAGGAATAGTGCTCAGTGTTATTTTCTTCTTGATGGGCTGTTGGTCAGGAAATGGGTTCCACACTATGATAAGGGTTTAGGAGAACCAGTCTTTCAAATAGTTGTACCTACTACTTTGCGAAATAAAGTGTTGCAAACTTCACATGGTGATGTGGCAGGTCATATGGGTGTTCGTAAAACGTATGATCGTATACTTCGTTATTTTTTCTGGCCACGTTTAAAGCGGGATGTATCTCAGTTTATTAAAACTTGTGATACGTGTCAGCGCACAAGCAAGCCAAATCAGGTTGTAAAGCCTGCACCGTTGTATCCAATACCAGCCGTAGGGCAACCTTTTGAGCATCTTATTATCGATTGTGTTGGGCCATTACCAAGGTCCAAGTCAGGTCATAGCTACTTATTAACTGTTATGTGTCAAGCAACCAGATATCCGGCAGCTTTTTCCTTGCGTACCATAACTTCAAAATCAGTAGTTAAAGCTTTAACTCAATTTATTTCAACATTTGGGATTCCAAAAACCATCCAGTCAGATCAGGGGTTTAACTTTACCTCTCATTTATTTGCTCAGGTTCTCAAACAGCTTAAAGTTAAACACAACAAGTCTACTGCGTTCCATGCCCAGAGCCAGGGAGCTTTGGAACGTTTTCATCAAACTTTAAAATCCTTGCTTCGTGCATATTGTACGGAACTGTCTGCCGACTGGGAGGAGGGGTTACCTTGGCTGTTACTAGCTGCTCGTGAAGTAGTGCAGGAAAGCACAGGGTTTAGCCCAAATGACTTAGTGTTTGGCCATAAGGTGCGTGGGCCTTTAGCAGTGTTGCAGGATGGTGGTTTGCCTGAGGAACCACCTCGGAACCTTATTGACTATGTAAATGGTTTTAGGTTGAAGTTGTATAGGGCTGGTGAACTAGCGAAAGAAAAACTAAAATGTTCTCAACGGAAAATGAAACTGAAATATGACGGACAGGCTGAGCTGCGTGAGTTTAGTCCCGGTGATCGGGTACTTGCTCTTCTGCCTCTTGTAAGTTCACCTTTTCAGGCAAAATACTGTGGTCCTTTCACTGTGTTGCGTAAAGTGTCAGATTTGAACTATCTTATTGAAACCCCTAGTCATAGGAAGTCCTCTAAATTATGCCATGTGAACCTGTTAAAATGTTATCACTCCCGTGATCTAAGCAAAGTTGAAGGCACTCCAGCAGTGAGGTCAGTGTTGACTGCTGCCCCAGTCCCTGCATCTTGTGGCTTTAATTTGGTGGAGGGGGGAGAAGAGGAAGTTAAAGTTTCAGATGAGGTCTTACAAGGACGGTTGAAAAACTCCCAGACTTTGCAAAACCTTGGGGTTTTGGTAGATCATTTAGACTCTGAGAAACGTGATGAATTGGTAGCTCTTATTAGAAACTACCCTGTTTTGTTTTCTGACACTCCATCACAAACCCACTTAATTGAACATGATATAGACATCGGAGATGCTAAGCCTATCAAACAGAGATTTTATCGTGTGTCTGAGGAGAAGAGATTGAAACTGGAAACAGAGGTGCAGTATATGTTGGACAATGGTATTGCGGAGCCATGTTGTTCAAATTGGGCTTCACCCTGTCTATTGGTCAAAAAGTCTGATTCTACTTTCAGACCTTGCACTGATTATAGAAAAGTTAACAATATTACTAAAGCAGACCTTTACCCTCTTCCTAGGATGGAGGACTGTATTGATCAAGTTGGGTCAGCAAAGTATGTTAGCAAATTTGATCTTTTAAAGGGATATTGGCAAGTACCCCTTACCAAAAGAGCTTGTGAGATTGCTGCCTTTATAACTCCATCTGGTTTGTTCTCTTATAAAGTGATGCCTTTCGGCTTGCGGAATGCTCCAGCCACCTTCCAGAGGCTAATGAATCGGGTGGTCTCAGGTCTGGAAGGGTGTGCCGTGTATTTGGACGACGTGGTCGTCTACTCAGACTCCTGGGAGGAGCATGTTCGGAGAGTACAAGGCCTGTTTGAAAGACTGGTGTGGGCCAGGTTGACTATTAATTTGGCAAAATGTGAGTTTGCCAAAGCTACAGTCACATACCTAGGCAAGGTTGTGGGTCAGGGATTTGTCTGTCCCGTGGAAGCCAAGGTTCAGGCTGTGAGGCAGTTCCCACAGCCCTCTACAAAGAAAGAACTGATGCGCTTCCTGGGAATGGCGGGGTACTACCGTGCTTTCTGTAAAAACTTTTCGGTAATAGTGTCCCCACTGACCAATCTGTTGAAGGCCAAGGCTGAATTTATCTGGTCCACCCAGTGTCAAGAGGCATTTGATGCAGTTAAGACTCTTTTGTGTTTGGCACCTGTATTGGCAGCACCAAATTTTGGGAAACCTTTCAAATTGCAGGTAGACGCCAGTCAAATCGGTGCTGGGGCTGTGCTTCTCCAGGAGAATGACGACAAGGTTGAGTGTCCAGTCAGTTTCTTCTCCCGAAAATTTAATAAGTATCAGAAAAACTATTCTGTATTTGAAAAGGAGGCTTTAGGTCTCATTTGGGCTTTACAGCACTTCGAGGTCTATGTTGGTTCTGGTTTGACCCCTTTAACTGTGTTCACTGACCACAACCCACTTGTTTTTCTGAGGTCCCTGCAAAACCCAAACCAGCGCCTGATGCGTTGGGCTTTGTTCTTGCAGCCTTTCAACCTTGATATTAGACACATTAGTGGTAAGGATAATATCATTGCTGATGCTCTGTCCCGTGCTCCTTTAACCTAGCTTGTAGCTTTTCTCTGCTGACCCCTACGGGCTGTCTGCGCCTCTTTTCTCTTAAATTGCTCCTCAGGTACCAAGGCTGCTGAGTTTGAGGGGCGGACAGTCAGCTGGGGGACACGGGGCTACTGCTAGGAGCCGGGATTGGTATTTTTGTTGTTTATTTGTTTTTTGGGAAATTTGAATTATTTTGATTATGTTGGAGGAAGTTGGGTTGAGGGTGGGACCCTCATTTTAAGGAGGGGGGTGTCACGGCTCCTCCTCTGCAGTGCAGGGGGCGGTTCCTCCTGCAGGCAGAGGAGGGTCGTTAGTGATTGGAGCCACCTGGGCTCAGGGTATAAAGCTGTCACTAATCACTCTTGCTCTCTCTCTCTCTCTGCTCCTCCAGGTATGCTCATGATTTGTTTGTTCCTTTTTAGTTTTGCATAGTTTTCACTCAGTCATGTTCACACACACATATTCATGCACCCATGCACTTTACATACACCTTACATTATGATACATCCACACCTCATTCCTATTTCTTAGTTTAAGTTAGTAGTTGGTTTAATAATAAAGAACACTTTTGAATTGGCCTATACCTGTTGTTCGTGTCCTCTCATTTGTCACAGGCTATGAGCCGGCTTGTGACAGTAGTTTAAAAGAGAGAATTAGCGAAGACAACACTAATAGTTTCCAGGTGTCATGGCGCTAGAAACAGGTTTTATGTTCAATTCCCATGTGAACTACATTCTACATATGATTCACCAGTAAGGCTTTTAACATGCTATGTGTTTAGGCCTACAATAGTAAGAAAAGTAATTATGTTCAATTTTGTTATGCTCATTGTATACCAATTTCTACAAAATATCCAGATGACGAGAAAATGGGAGAAAATGTGTTTTATTACTTTTTGAAATTTGTTCAATCTACATTTGATTCATTTTTGTTATGACAGTGTTTTGCATCTTCAGGATGCCCCGCCCACATGGGCCAATAAGACTGAGTATTCATGGTGCAAAGACTGTGTTAACATCGATTACAATCATGACTCGTTCTCTCAGTAACTCTCCAATCATGACTCGTTCTCTCAGTAACTCTCCAATCATGACACTGGTTCTCTCAGTAACTCTCCAATCATGACACTGGTTCTCTCAGTAACTCTCCAATCATGACACTCGTTCTCTCAGTAACTCTCCAATCATGACTCGTTCTCTCAGTAACTCTCCAATCATGATACTGGTTCTCTCAGTAACTCTCCAATCATGATACTGGTTCTCTCAGTAACTCTCCAATCATGACACTGGTTCTCTCAGTAACTGTCCAATCATGACTCGTTCTCTCAGTAACTGTCCAATCATGACTCGTTCTCTCAGTAACTCTCCAATCATGATACTGGTTCTCTCAGTAACTCTCAAATCATGACTCGTTCTCTCAGTAACTCTCCAATCATGACTCGTTCTCTCAGTAACTCTCCAATCATGACTCGTTCTCTCAGTAACTCTCCAATCATGACTCGTTCTCTCAGTATCTCTCCAATCATGACACTGGTTCTCTCAGTAACTCTCCAATCATGACTCGTTCTCTCAGTATCTCTCCAATCATGACACTGGTTCTCTCAGTAACTCTCCAATCATGACTCGTTCTCTCAGTAACTCTCCAATCATGACACTGGTTCTCTCAGTAACTCTCCAATCATGACACTGGTTCTCTCAGTAACTCTCCAATCATGACACTCGTTCTCTCAGTAACTCTCCAATCATGACTCGTTCTCTCAGTAACTCTCCAATCATGACTCGTTCTCTCAGTAACTCTCCAATCATGACTCGTTCTTTCAGTAACTCTCCAATCATGACACTGGTTCTCTCAGTAACTCTCCAATCATGACTCGTTCTCTCAGTAACTCTCCAATCATGACTCGTTCTCTCAGTAACTCTCCAATCATGACTCGTTCTCTCAGTAACTCTCCAATCATGACTCGTTCTCTCAGTAACTCTCCAATCATGACACTCGTTCTCTCAGTAACTCTCCAATCATGACTCGTTCTCTCAGTAACTCTCCAATCATGACTCGTTCTCTCAGTAACTCTCCAATCATGACTCTCGTTCTCTCAGTAACTCTCCAATCATGACACTGGTTCTCTCAGTAACTGTCCAATCATGATACTGGTTCTCTCAGTAACTCTCCAATCATGACACTCGTTCTCTCAGTAACTCTCCAATCATGACACTCGTTCTCTCAGTAACTCTCCAATCAGGACACTCGTTCTCTCAGTAACTCTCCAATCAGGACACTCGTTCTCTCAGTAACTCTCCAATCATGACACTGGTTCTCTCAGTAACTCTCCAATCATGACACTGGTTCTCTCAGTAACTCTCCAATCATGACACTCGTTCTCTCAGTAACTCTCCAATCATGACACTGGTTCTCTCTAACTCTCCAATCATGACACTGGTTCTCTCAGTAACTCTCCAATCATGACACTGGTTCTCTCAGTAACTCTCCAATCATGACAGTCGTTCTCTCAGTAACTCTCCAATCATGACAGTCGTTCTCTCAGTAACTCTCCAATCATGACACTGGTTCTCTCAGTAACTCTCCAATCATGACACTGGTTCTCTCAGTAACTCTCCAATCATGACAGTCGTTCTCTCAGTAACTCTCCAATCATGACTCGTTCTCTCAGTAACTCTCCAATCATGATACTGGTTCTCTCAGTAACTCTCCAATCATGACTCGTTCTCTCAGTAACTCTCCAATCATGACACTGGTTCTCTCAGTAACTCTCCAATCATGACTCGTTCTCTCAGTAACTCTCCAATCATGACTCGTTCTCTCAGTAACTCTCCAATCATGACTCGTTCTCTCAGTAACTCTCCAATCATGACACTCGTTCTCTCAGTAACTCTCCAATCATGACTCGTTCTCTCAGTAACTCTCCAATCATGACTCGTTCTCTCAGTAACTCTCCAATCATGACTCTCGTTCTCTCAGTAACTCTCCAATCATGACACTGGTTCTCTCAGTAACTGTCCAATCATGATACTGGTTCTCTCAGTAACTCTCCAATCATGACACTCGTTCTCTCAGTAACTCTCCAATCATGACACTCGTTCTCTCAGTAACTCTCCAATCAGGACACTCGTTCTCTCAGTAACTCTCCAATCAGGACACTCGTTCTCTCAGTAACTCTCCAATCATGACACTGGTTCTCTCAGTAACTCTCCAATCATGACACTGGTTCTCTCAGTAACTCTCCAATCATGACACTCGTTCTCTCAGTAACTCTCCAATCATGACACTGGTTCTCTCTAACTCTCCAATCATGACACTGGTTCTCTCAGTAACTCTCCAATCATGACACTGGTTCTCTCAGTAACTCTCCAATCATGACAGTCGTTCTCTCAGTAACTCTCCAATCATGACAGTCGTTCTCTCAGTAACTCTCCAATCATGACACTGGTTCTCTCAGTAACTCTCCAATCATGACACTGGTTCTCTCAGTAACTCTCCAATCATGACACTGGTTCTCTCAGTAACTCTCCAATCATGACAGTCGTTCTCTCAGTAACTCTCCAATCATGACTCGTTCTCTCAGTAACTCTCCAATCATGATACTGGTTCTCTCAGTAACTCTCCAATCATGACTCGTTCTCTCAGTAACTCTCCAATCATGACACTGGTTCTCTCAGTAACTGTCCAATCATGACTCGTTCTCTCAGTAACTGTCCAATCATGACTCGTTCTCTCAGTAACTCTCCAATCATGATACTGGTTCTCTCAGTAACTCTCAAATCATGACTCGTTCTCTCAGTAACTCTCCAATCATGACTCGTTCTCTCAGTAACTCTCCAATCATGACTCGTTCTCTCAGTAACTCTCCAATCATGACTCGTTCTCTCAGTATCTCTCCAATCATGACACTGGTTCTCTCAGTAACTCTCCAATCATGACTCGTTCTCTCAGTATCTCTCCAATCATGACACTGGTTCTCTCAGTAACTCTCCAATCATGACTCGTTCTCTCAGTAACTCTCCAATCATGACACTGGTTCTCTCAGTAACTCTCCAATCATGACACTGGTTCTCTCAGTAACTCTCCAATCATGACACTCGTTCTCTCAGTAACTCTCCAATCATGACTCGTTCTCTCAGTAACTCTCCAATCATGACTCGTTCTCTCAGTAACTCTCCAATCATGACACTCGTTCTCTCAGTAACTCTCCAATCATGACACTCGTTCTCTCAGTAACTCTCCAATCATGACACTCGTTCTCTCAGTAACTCTCCAATCATGACACTCGTTCTCTCAGTAACTCTCCAATCATGACACTCGTTCTCTCAGTAACTCTCCAATCATGACACTCGTTCTCTCAGTAACTCTCCAATCAGGACACTCGTTCTCTCAGTAACTCTCCAATCAGGACACTCGTTCTCTCAGTAACTCTCCAATCATGACTCGTTCTCTCAGTAACTCTCCAATCATGACTCGTTCTCTCAGTAACTCTCCAATCAGGACACTCGTTCTCTCAGTAACTCTACATCCAGTAACATTCTGATTGGTTGTATACAGCCCCTTGTGTTACAGCTTCAATTTAAAATGGATTCAATTCAGATTTTTTTCCTCACTGGCCAACACACAATACTCCATAATGTCAAAGTTGTGTTTTTAGATTATTTTATTGACAAATAAATAAAAATCTGAAATGTCTTGAGTCAATAAGTATTTAACCCCATTGTTACGGCAAGGCTAATTAAGTGCAGTAGTAAATAAGTACTTAAAAAGTCAGAACAGTAAGATGGACTCCCTTAGTCTGCGAGAGCAGTGTTTAACATGACTGTTGAACGACTACCTCAT
>NW_026600312.1:115000-152500 GCF_029448725.1 Salvelinus fontinalis | reverse complement strand
CCAGGTTATTGTATCTCTCCTACCTTGTAACCCATCTCTCTTCCAGGTTATTGTATCGCTCCTACCTTGTATCCCATCTCTCTGCCAGGTTATTGTCTCTCTCCTACCTTGTATCCCATCTCTCTGCCAGGTTATTGTCTCTCTCCTACCTTGTATCCCATCTCTCTGCCAGGTTATTGTCTCTCTCCTACCTTGTACCCCATCTCTCTGCCAGGTTATTGTCTCTCTCCTACCTTGTACCCCATCTCTCTGCCAGGTTATTGTCTCTCTCCTACCTTGTATCCCATCTCTCTGCCAGGTTATTGTCTCTCTCCTACCTTGTATCCCATCTCTCTGCCAGGTTATTGTATCTCTCCTACCTTGTACCCCATCTCTCTGGTCTTCTCTGCCAGGTAATTATATCTCTTCTACCTTGTAACCCATCTCTCTGCCAGGTTATTGTATCTCTTCTACCTTGTATCCCATCTCTCTGCCAGGTTATTGTCTCTCTCCTACCTTGTATCCCATCTCTGCCAGGTTATTGTCTCTCGCCTACCTTGTATCCCATCTCTCTGCCAGGTTATTGTCTCTCTCCTACCTTGTATCCCATCTCTCTGCCAGGTTATTGTCGCTCTCCTACCTTGTATCCCATCTCTCTGCCAGGTTATTGTCTCTCTCCTACCTTGTATCCCATCTCTCTGCCAGGTTATTGTCCCCCTCCTACCTTGTATCCCATCTCTCTGCCAGGTTATTGTATCTCTCCTACCCTGTACCCCAACTCTCTGGTCTTCTCTGCCAGGTTATTGTATCCCTCCTACCTTGTATCCCATCTCTCTGCCAGGTTATTGTATCTCTCCTACCTTGTATCCCATCTCTCTGCCAGGTTATTGTCTCTCTCCTACCTTGTATCCCATCTCTCTGCCAGGTTATTGTATCTCTCTCCTACCTTGTATCCTATCTCTCTGGTCTTCTCTGCCAGGTTATTGTCTCTCTCCTACCTTGTATCCCATCTCTCTGCCAGGTTATTGTCTCTCTCCTACCTTGTATCCCATCTCTCTGCCAGGTTATTGTCTCTCTCCTACCTTGTATCCCATCTCTCTGCCAGGTTATTGTATCTCTCCTACCTTGTACCCCATCTCTCTGGTCTTCTCTGCCAGGTACTTATATCTCTCATACCTTGTAACCCATCTCTCTGCCAGGTTATTGTATCTCTTCTACCTTGTATCCCATCTCTCTGCCGGGTTATTGTCTCTCTCCTACCTTGTATCCCATCTCTGCCAGGTTATTGTCTCTCGCCTACCTTGTATCCCATCTCTCTGCCAGGTTATTGTCTCTCTCCTACCTTGTATCCCATCTCTCTGCCAGGTTATTGTCGCTCTCCTACCTTGTATCCCATCTCTCTGCCAGGTTATTGTCTCTCTCCTACCTTGTATCCCATCTCTCTGCCAGGTTATTGTCCCCCTCCTACCTTGTATCCCATCTCTCTGCCAGGTTATTGTATCTCTCCTACCTTGTATCCCATCTCTCTGGTCTTCTCTGCCAGGTTATTGTATCTCTCCTACCTTGTATCCCATCTCTCTGGTCTTCTCTGCCAGGTTATTGTATCTCTCCTACCTTGTATCCCATCTCTCTGCCAGGTTATTGTCTCTCTCCTACCTTGTATCCCATCTCTCTGCCAGGTTATTGTCTCTCTCCTACCTTGTATCCCATCTCTCTGCCAGGTTATTGTATCTCTCCTACCTTGTATCCCATCTCTCTGGTCTTCTCTGCCAGGTTATTGTCTTTCTCTCCTACCTTGTATCCCATCTCTCTGGTCTTCTCTGCCAGGTTATTGTATCTCTCCTGGTTTCTCAGGATGTGGTCGTTGTCTCCTAGAGCTTCTACATGTCTCAGCTTCTGGTGGGATAACTCCAACTGTTCCTGAGAGGGGGAGAGGAGCAGGGAAGAGAGAGAGGAGCAGGGGGGAGAGAGGAGCAGAGAGGAGCGGGGGAAGGGAGAAGCAGGGAAGAGAGAGGAGCAGGGGGGAGAGAGGAGCAGAGAGGAGCGGGGGTAAAAAAAGGGGAGAGGGAGAAGGGGGGAGAGGGAGGGAAGAGAGGGAGAAGAGAGAGAGCGAAAGAGGAGGGAAGAGAGACAGAGGGAGGAGAGAGGAGAGAGCCAGAGGAGCAGGAGAGGGAGAGAGGCAGGGGGGAGAGAGAAGCAGGGAGAGAGAGAGAGAGAGGGAGAAAGTGAGTGATCCAATGTGAAATGGACCCTACGCTCTAGGCACTTGCTTGGTGGAAGCACCATATTGCTTACACCTGTCAAACCCTCTCAGATCTCTGAGTGCCTAGGGCGTAAGGGTCCATTTGGGACATCAAGTGAGCGAGTGCGGTGAATAAAAGACACAGTGTCTCCGGGCAGTATTGAGACCTTCACTTTCCCACATTTTGTTGCGTTACAGCCTTATTCTAAGTAACAAAAATTCCTAAATCTTTGCAAATGTACACAAAATAAAATGAAATACATTACTGACATAAGTATTCAGACCCTTTGTTATGAGACTTGAAATTTAGCTCAAGTGCATCCTGTTTCCACTGATCATCCTTGAGATGTTGGACATGATTTAGAAAGACTCACACCGGTCTATATAAGGTCCCACAGTTGACAGTGCATGTCTGAATAAAAACCAAGAGGTCGAAGGAATTGTCCGTAGAGCTCCGAGACAGGATTATGTCGAGGCACAGATCTGGGGAGGGGTACCGAAACATTTCTGCAGCATTGAAGGTCCCCAAGAACACAGTGGCCTCCATCATTCTGAAATGGAAGGAGTTTGGAACCACCAAGACTCTCCCTAGAGCTGGCCACCTGGCCAAACTGAGCAATGAGGAAGAAGGGCCTTGGTCAGGGAGGTGACCAAGAACCCGATGGTCACTCTGACAAAGCTCCAGAGTTCCTCTGTGGAGATGGGAGAACCTTCCAGAAGGACAACCATCTCTGCAGCACTCCACCAATCAGGCCTTATGGTAGAGTGGCCAGACGGAAGCCACTCCTCAGTAAAAGGCACATGACTGCTTGGAGTTTGCCAAAAGGCACCTAAAAGGACTCTCAGACCATGAAAAACAAGTCTGGAGGAAACCTGGCAGCATCCCCACGGTGAAGCATGGTGGTGGCACCATCCCTACGGTGAAGCATGGTGGTGGCAGCATCCCCACGGTGAAGTATGGTGGTGGCACCATCCCTACGGTGAAGCATGGTGGTGGCAGCATCCCCACGGTGAAGTATGGTGGTGGCACCATCCCCACGGTGAAGCATGGTGGTGGCAGCATCCCTACGGTGAAGCATGGTGGTGGCAGCATCCCTACGGTGAAGCATGGTGGTGGCACCATCCCCACGGTGAAGTATGGTGGTGGCAGCATCCCTACGGTGAAGCATGGTGGTGGCACCATCCCCACGGTGAAGTATGGTGGTGGCAGCATCCCCACGGTGAAGCATGGTGGTGGCAGCATCCCCACGGTGAAGCATGGTGGTGGCACCATCCCTACGGTGAAGCATGGTGGTGGCACCATCCCCACGGTGAAGCACGGTGGTGGCACCATCCCCACGGTGAAGCATGGTGGTGGCACCATCCCCACGGTGAAGCACGGTGGTGGCAGCATCCCCACGGTGAAGCATGGTGGTGGCAGCATCCCTATGGTGAAGCACGGTGGTGGCACCATCCCTACGGTGAAGTATGGTGGTGGCACCATCCCCACGGTGAAGCATGGTGGTGGCAGCATCCCTATGGTGAAGCACGGTGGTGGCAGCATCATGCTGTGGGAATGTTTTACAGCAGCAGGGACTGGGAGACTAGTCAGGATCCAGGCAAAGATGAACGGAGCAAAGTACAGAAAGATCCTTGATGTAAACCTGCTCCAGAGCGCTCAGGACCTCAAACTGGGGCGAAGATTCACCTTCCAACAGGACAACGATCCTAAGCACACAGCCAAGACAACGCAGGACTGGCTTCGGGACAAGTCTCTGAATGTCCTTGAGTGGCCCAGCCAGAGCCCAGACTTGAACCCGATCTAACATCTCTGGAGAGACCTGAAAATAGCTGTGCAGCGACGCTCCCCATCCAACCTGACAGAGCTTGAGAGGATCTGCAGAGAAGAACCTCCCCAAATACAGGTGTGCCAAGCTTGTAGCGTCATACCCAAGAAGACTGGAGGCTGTAATCACTGCCAAAGGTGCTTCAACAAAGTACTGAGTAAAGGGTCTGAATACTTATGTGAATCTATTTGAGTTTTTAAAAAAAACAGTTTTTGCTTTGTCATTATGGGGTGTGTTGATTGATGAGGGGAAGAAAACAATGAAATCCATTTTAGAATACGTCTATAAAGTAACAAAACATGGAAAAAGTTAAGGGGTCTGAATACTTTCTGAATTCACCGTATATAGACCGAGTATAACACATTGTTAAACAGACTTTCACACTAATCAGATCATGTTGCTTGATTAATTATTGATATTGATTGGTTACCTGGTAGTGGCTGTGCTTCTCTACCTTGGTCTCAAAGTGCTTCAGTTCCTCCTGAACACACACACACACACAGAGAGTCAGGGAGAGAGACACACACACACAGAGTCAGGGAGAGAGACACACACACACACAGAGTCAGGGAGAGAGACACACACACACACACACACACCTTGAGTGAGTCCAGTTCATCTCCAGTCAGGTTGGCTCTCTGTGCCATCTCCCACAGCTCTATCACCCTGGGCTCCTTAAACTCTGGAGAGACATCACAACTAGTCACACTACACTGTGTGTGTATGTATGTATGTATGTATGTATGTATGTATGTATGTATGTATGTATGTATGTGTGTATGTGTGTATGTGTGTGTGTGTGTGTGTGTGTGTGTGCTTTAACGGTGTGTGTGTGTGTGTGTGTACTCACCGCTGTCCTCGCTGAAGCCCTCGTGGCTGAGTTTCCTCAGGCGTTCAAAGCCCTGGTTCAGATCCCTACACACACACACACACACACACACACACACACCGTTAAAGCACACACACACACACACACACACCGTTGAAGGACACACACACACACAGCGTTAATACACACCTCATCTTGTCCTTCAGGTCGGTGTGTTTCTGATGCAGGACATGTTCTTTAACTTCCCCTTCTAATGGAGAGATCACATTCTTATGGATCTCTATAGGGAGAGAGACGGGATGGAGGAGAGGGGGGGGGAGAGATGAGGGAGAGACGGGATGGAGGAGGGAGGGGGAGAGAGGAGGGAGGGGATGGAGAGAGATGGGGGAGAGAGGGAGAGAGAGAGGAGGGAGGGGATGGAAAGAGATGGGGAGAGAGAGGAGGGAGACGGGATGGAGGAGAGAGGGGGAGAGAGATGAGGGAGAGAGACGGAATGGAGGAGGGAGGGGGAGAGAGAGGAGGGAGGGGATGGATGGAGAGAGATGGGGGAGAGAGGAGGGAGGGGATGGAGAGAGATGGGGGAGAGAGGAGGGAGGGGTTGAGAGAGATGGGGGAGAGAGATGGTATGGAGGAGAGAGGGGGAGATGGAGGAGAGGGGGAGAGAGGAGAGAGGGGGAGAGATGGGAATAGAGGAGATAGGGGGAGAGAGGAGAGAGGGAGAGAGACGGGATGGAGGAGAGAGGGGGAGAGGGGATGGAAATGGGGGAGAGAGATGGGGGAGAGGGAGAGAGACGGGAATGGAGGAGAGACGGGGAGGGGGGACAATCAACACTTCCATTAAGGTCACGTATCAGACACTGTTATCCAGTGACTTACTGTCAGTATATTCAACTAAGGTGGAGAAAACCACTACATTACAATCACTGCAACTAATAACCTTCCTCAAAGCAGCTGTCAACAAAACCAGAAGTCATATTTCACACAATCACCAGCAGTCAAACATTATAATTCAACCTAAACCAAGTGACACTTCATCACTGGGTAACACTGAGGCAACACTGGGCTAACACTGGGGTAATACTGGGGCAACACCGGGGCTAACACCGGGGCAACACCGGGGCTAACACCGGGGCTAACACCGGGGCTAACACCGGGGCAACACCGGGGTAATACCGGGGTAATACCGGGGCAACACCGGGGAAACACCGGGGCTAACACCGGGGCTAACACCGGGGCTAACACCGGGGCTAACACCGGGGCAACACCGGGGCTAACACCGGGGCTAACACCGGGGCTAACACCGGGGCTAACACCGGGGCTAACACCGGGGCTAACACCGGGGCAACACCGGGGCTAACACCGGGGCTAACACCGGGGCTAACACCGGGGCAACACCGGGGTAATACCGGGGCAACACCGGGGCAACACCGGGGTAATACTGGGGCAACACCGGGGCAACACTGGGGCAACACTGGGGCAACACCGGGGCAACACCGGGGCAACACTGACAATTATTAGGGGAGAGGAAAGGAGGGGAGAGGCAGAATGACCGACAAAAGAGAAGAAAAAGAACGAGAACGAGCGTAAAAAGTCCTCTCACCCTCCGTGCGGCTGACGGTATCCATGACGATGTTATACTCGCTGATCTTGTCCTTGTGGTGTTGAAACTCCCTCTTCAGACTCTGCATCTCCTCCTCTGAGAACTTACCAGAACTCTTAGCCTGTAGGGAGACACATTTACACTACACTGTTAGTAGGAAGAATGATGACAAGTAACCCCAAAATGACCTCTTGGGTTGTAAACTGGGGTGTAAAGACAGAGGGAGAGAAACTGAGGACAAGTGGCCCCAAAATGACTTCTTGTGTTGTAAACTGGGGTGTAAAGACAGAGGGAGAGAAACTGAGGACAGGTGGCCCCAAAATGACTTCTTGTGTTGTAAACTGGGGTGTAAAGACAGAGGGAGAGAAACTGAGGACAGGTGGCCCCAAAATGACTTCTTGGGTTGTAAACTGGGGTGAAAGCCATAGAGGGAGAGAAACCAAGCACGCTCATCCCCAAAATGGACGCTGTCATACTGAAACTGGCTGTGCGCCCCAATCATATCACCTTTCTCCTGAAGTGTTCACTCGTTCACTACTTCCTACTGATCTAAAACCATTGGGTTTGTGGAGGCGTGGCCTAGTGGGAGTTATAACCACATTTCTGATCACTGATTTGGAAGAAAATGACTGGTAAGTGAAGAGAACAGGTGCCCTCCCCCCTTCCATCCCTCACCCACCCCCTTCCCCGTCATCCCTCACCCATTCCGTCCGTCCCTCCCTCCCCCACCCCCCTCCCTCACCCACCCCTCCATCCATCCCTCACCCACCCCCTCCCCTCCATTCCTCACCCACCCCCTTCCCTCCCTCCCACCCCTCACACGTCCCTCCCCTCCCATCCCATCCATCACCCACCTCCCTCCCATCCATCACCCACCCCCTTCCCTCCCCCCTCCTCCCATCCCTCACCTGTCCCTCCCTCACCCACCCCCTTCCCCGTCCCTCCCATCCCTCACCCACCCTCTCTCACCTTATTCCACAGTTTGTCCAGTCTGGGGTCGTCAAACATGTCTCCTTGTCTGAAGTCATGGTCCTTCAGGTTGTTAGATTCTAGAGGTCTGGTGTCCTTCTTCCCATCCATCCCATACTTAGCCAGGATCACTGGGGTGGGGGACACAAAATGGACGCCAGTTAACCATACTATCCCAGATAGGACAATGAGCCATACTTAGCCAGGATCACTGGGGTGGGGGGGGGGGGGGAAACACAAAATGGACGCCAGTTAACCATACTATCCCAGATAGGACAATGAGCCAGACTTAGCCAGGATCACTGGGGTGTGTGACTTATAGTCTCTCTCTCTCTCTCTCACCGTTGAAGCCACGTCGTAGCTTGGCCTCTCTCTCTCCATTCTCATCCATCCCGTCTGCCTTAGTCTTCTTCCACTGTAGTTCATCTTTCTCCTGGATCTTCAGATCACTGTGGAGCTCTGCCTGACGCACTGGGGGTAACTGCATCTAGAGACGGAGGGAGATAGGGATGGAACGAAAGAGAGAGACTGGTGTTAAAGTGGTGTACTGTGGACAACTGCAACTAGAGACAGAAGAAGAGAGGATGAGAGGAGAAAAAGAGATTGCCAATAAACCACAGTTAATTGACTGTTAGACTGGGGCACTGGGGGCAACTGCATCTAGAGACGGAGGGATGATGAGAGAGAGGGATGGAGGTAAAGAAAGGGATAGGAAATAAGTGGAAGTACGGGAGAGAGGATGGAGGAGGGAGAGAGGGATGGGCGGTCAATCAAATCAGACTGTAACTAATGAAGTGTAGCGTGTGTCTCGTCTGTGTCTGTCTGAGAGAAATCGGTTCCTTAAAGTACCCGGGTACAATCAGACCTCAGCCATCTCTAACTGCATAACGTTAGCTGATTCAGCCACCTATGCCAAGCAGGTAAGGTAACTGTTAGCTAGCTAAGTTAGCTAAACAAAATGTTGGATAGACCAAGGAATTGTAGACAAAACGTCTCTAACGTTAGAATGGTAGTTAACTACGAAACCCCATGGACTCCACTAGGACTAGACACGACCCGATAACGAAGACAATTCACGCTCGACTGTCTCACTATATAAGTAAACAAAGCGAAGCTAGGTAGCATCACTTGACTTACCCTGATCGCTTTCTCCCACACCTGGTTGAGTTTCGCTATCCTAAATTCCACCGTGCTCTTGCCGTCCACGGACGGTTTCTGGTCGTTCATTTCTCTAGAATACTTTCCTGCAATCGCCCCGACTGCGAGACACAACACCGCGAATAAACAACCAAACTTCATTTTTACACCGTACCGGAAAATGTATGGAAGAAACCTTAAATGAAACGCAATTTCAGAGCTACGGTTCATTCGTCTGTCTTTCTAGCCCGAGTACTTCAAGTCATGTGTTTAGAAGAGGCGGACGCGTCCTGGACGAACTGCATTGTGGGATATGTAGTTTTATAATAAACTACAAACTGGGTTTACAATTCTGGGGAAAGGGTTTGTAAAATGCAATACCCACAATGCACCTCGTAATCGTCTCCTAGTAACGGAGGATGTGGGAGCCTTTGAGCAAATAGGAATCATCCACGCGTTGGATTTAAAAGGGATTTAGGGTTGAGCAATTTTACACAACACTGGCATAATTTGATGTTGGCTAGCTTTCACACATGAAACAGCCTACTCAAGCAGTAATAAGTCACCAATTTTGTGTTAACCATTCAGTTATATAAACTAGGTATTGATTGGCGCCTGCACACACACGAACGCAAACACACACAAAGTTGTCTATGTTGGTTCTGTAGTTGCCATGGCGCCCTAGCAGCCTAAGCAGAGAGCTCCTGTAAATATGTACATATTAAATTATTTGTAAGTGTTTTTAATTGTGTTTTTAAACATGTGCAGATGGACTTGCTAGCTGGCTCATTATTTTTTGTTTGAATGATGCATCAGTACCCGCTTTTTTGTCTCACCTGGCTGCCTGTTCCTGGTCTATTTGAAAACATCAATTGAGGAGTCACCTGAAGCACGAGAGGAATGGTAGATACAGTAGAGGAATACAGTGCTGAGGCAGAGGGCTCGTGGTGAGGATGACTGGCTACTACTCTGAACTGTGTGTGGTGAACTTTCTGGTGCCCAGAGCTGCTGAGACATCACGTGGGGGCTACTCAGAGGGAAGGAGGACAAGTCCAGTAGCCATAAGACTGATTCCCAGAGTAGCCCTCTACAAGATCATCACCAGACTCATCATCAAATACGTCCCTGACCATCTTCCTCTGATCATGATATGTCCCTCTCCATCTTTTGGAGGATGCATGAACTCAAAGACTTGGCCTCTATTGGTTGACCTAGTTATTATGACTGTATCTGCATTGTTACCCAATAACATGCCTGAGAATCGACCAACTCATTCCAGATTCCAAACCAGAACCTTAGAACCGTATATTGAGGCATCACAATGGTCCGGTAACCAAAACAAAGGAACCCTTCTATTCCTCCACACAAGCGCTATGGCAACAATCTCAGTGTTTATTTTGAAAATCTAAATCTACCCCATACTAAAAAAAAATAGATTTCCAAACCTGCAGATTTTAACAGCTTGCCACACATCCTATTATTTGATGGAGATACATTTTCACAAGATGAATCTTGACGACAGACACAGACCTACTATTGGGCCTACTACAAATTACCACAATTCAATTTCTGAGTTCTCCATGCCAACATTCAGACCTCCGTCGCCTCGTAGGGACTCAGTCTACTGGCAGGCTGGCCAGTCTCTGGAGGTCGGGGGGCGAAGTCTTCGCAAAACAAAGCAGAGAGAGAGACGGCTAACGGCTGCTTCTAGAGATGCCTCTTCATGGGTGAGTGGGCTAAATATACTGATATCCTAAATGGGCCTCTAGGGAATATGGTGCCGTTTGTGACGTAGGTTGAAGATACTCAGGCTATGACAAGACGGCTCGGGAAACCTTCTAGAGACACCTATTTGGGCTCCTGAAGTGGCACAGCAGTCTAAGGCACTGCATCTCAGTGCTAGAGGCGTCACTACAGATCCTGGTTCGATTCCAGGCTGTATCACAACCGGCTGTGATTGGGAGTTCCATTGGGCGGCGCACAATTGGCCCAGCGTCGTCCGGGTTTGGCCGGGGTAGGCCGTCATTGTAAATAAGAATTTGTTCTTAACTGACTTTCCTAGTTAAATTAATATATATATATTTTTAAATGGCTCAGTGAGTGAGTTAAATGATAGAGAACCTTGTCTACGATACAGGACACTGATGGACATTGGGCTGGTCAGTCTAAATGATAGAGAACCTTGTCTACGATACAGGAAACTGATGGACATTGGGCTGGTCAGCCTAAATGATAGGGAACCTTGTCTAAGATACAGGACACTGATGGACATTGGGCTGGTCAGTCTAAATGATAGAGAACCTTGTCTACGATACAGGAAACTGATGGACATTGGGCTGGTCAGTCTAAATGATAGAGAACCTTGTCTAAGATACAGGACACTGATGGACATTGGGCTGGTCAGTCTAAATGATAGAGAACCTTGTCTAAGATACAGGACACTGATGGACATTGGGCTGGTCAGCCTAAATGATAGAGAACCTTGTCTAAGATACAGGACACTGATGGACATTGGGCTGGTCAGTCTAAATGATAGAGAACCTTGTCTAAGATACAGGACACTGATGGACATTGGGCTGGTCAGCCTAAATGATAGAGAACCTTGTCTAAGATACAGGACACTGATGGACATTGGGCTGGTCAGCCTAAATGATAGAGAACCTTGTCTAAGATACAGGACACTGATGGACATTGGGCTGGTCAGCCTAAATGATAGAGAACCTTGTCTAAGATACAGGACACTGATGGACATTGGGCTGGTCAGCCTAAATGATAGAGAACCTTGTCTAAGATACAGGACACTGATGGACATTGGGCTGGTCAGCCTAAATGATAGAGAACCTTGTCTACGATACAGGAAGCTGATGGACATTGGGCTGGTCAGTCTAAATGATAGAGAACCTTGTCTAAGATACAGGACACTGATGGACATTGGGCTGGTCAGCCTAAATGATAGAGAACCTTGTCTAAGATACAGGACACTGATGGACATTGGGCTGGTCAGCCTAAATGATAGAGAACCTTGTCTAAGATACAGGACACTGATGGTCATTGGGCTGGTCAGCCTAAATGATAGAGAACCTTGTCTAAGATACAGGACACTGATGGACATTGGGCTGGTCAGTCTAAATGATAGAGAACCTTGTCTACGATACAGGAAGCTGATGGACATTGGGCTGGTCAGTCTAAATGATAGAGAACCTTGTCTAAGATACAGGACACTGATGGACATTGGGCTGGTCAGCCTAAATGATAGAGAACCTTGTCTAAGATACAGAACACTGATGGACATTGGGCTGGTCAGCCTAAATGATAGAGAACCTTGTCTAAGATGCAGGACACTGATGGAGATTGGGCTGGTCAGCCTAAATGATAGAGAACCTTGTCTACGATACAGGAAACTGATGGACATTGGGCTGGTCAGTCTAAATGATAGAGAACCTTGTCTACGATACAGGACACTGATGGACATTGGGCTGGTCAGACTGGGTGCCAGGCAAAGGCTGGTTAAATCATGGCCATAGATTAGGCTGATTATAGCCTAGTCCAGAACAATACAAAGTGTTCCCTTGACGACGTAGGACTATTCCATTCTATTCCAAATAGCATATTAATCAAGTCTAATGTAATTTAAGGTTAATCAATAACAATGAATCACATGCTTAATTGATCAACTAAGCCTGGATTCAGACCTTAAGGCTGTGTTCCTAATGGATCCCTACAGAGACACAGCCCCTAGATGCTCCATCCTTTAGACTGTGTTACTAGGCTGTGTTCCTAATGGATCCCTATAGAGACACAGCCCCTAGATGCTCCATCCTTTAGACTGTGTTACTAGGCTGTGTTCCTAATGGATCCCTATAGAGACACAGCCCCTAGTTGTTACATCCTTTAGGCTGTGTTCCTAATGGATCCCTATAGAGACACAGTCCTAGATGTTAGATTCAGAGCTGTCCAGTCAGACTCCCATATAATACGATGGTTGTAGCTGATGTCAGCAGGAAAAACAGAAAGTTGAACCCCAAACTCATAACTCCACAGTTCCCTGACTTGGGCCATTTCAACCAGGGTTTACTACCCCTTTTCACTCTGTGTTCCAAAGGGCACCATATTCCCTATGCAGTGCACTACTTTAGACCAGAGCCCTATGGCACCATATTCCCTATGTAGTGCACTACTTTAGGCCAGAGCCCTATGGCACCCTATTCCCTATATATTTATTTTTATTTATTTTTATTTCACCTTTATTTAACCAGGTAGGCTAGTTGAGAACAAGTTCTCATTTGCAACTGCGACCTGGCCAAGATAAAGCATAGCAGTGTGAACAGACAACAACACAGAGTTATAGTGAGAGATATAGTGCACAGAGATATAGTGCACTACTTTAGGCCAGAGCCCTATGGCACCCTATTCCCTATGTAGTGCACTACTGTTGACCAGAGCCCTAAGGCACCATATTCCCTATGTAGTGCACTACTTTAGACCAGAGCCCTATGGCACCATATTCCCTATGTAGTGCACTACTTTAGACCAGAGCCCTAAGGCACCATATTCCCTATGTAGTGCACTACTTTAGACCAGGGCCCTTAGGCATCATATTCCCTGTATAGTGCACTACTTTAGACCAGGGCCCTTAGGCATCATATTCCCTGTATAGTGCACTACTTTAGACCAGGGTCCTTAGGCATCATATTCCCTGTATAGTGCACTACTTTAGACCAGGGCCCTTAGGTATCATATTCCCTGTATAGTGCACTACTTTAGACCAGGGCCCTTAGGCATCATATTCCCTGTATAGTGCACTACTTTAGACCAGGGCCCTTAGGCATCATATTCCCTGTATAGGGCACTACTTTAGACCAGGGCCCTTAGGCATCATATTCCCTGTATAGTGCACTACTTTAGACCAGGGCCCTATGGCATCATATTCCCTGTATAGTGCACTACTTTAGACCAGGGCCCTTAGGCATCATATTCCCTGTATAGTGCACTACTTTAGACCAGGGCCCTATGGCATCATATTCCCCTGTATAGTGCACTACTTTAGACCAGGGCCCTATGGCATCATATTCCCCTGTATAGTGCACTACTTTAGACCAGGGCCCTTAGGCATCATATTCCCTGTATAGTGCACTACTTTAGACCAGGGCCCTTAGGCATCATATTCCCTGTATAGTGCACTACTTTAGACCAGGGCCCTTAGGCATCATATTCCCTGTATAGTGCAGTACTTTAGACCAGGGCCCTATGCCATCATATTCCCTGTATAGTGCACTACTTTAGACCAGAGCCCTATGGCACCCTATTCCCTGTGTAGTGCACTACTTTAGACCAGAGCCCTATGGCACCATATTCCCTATATAGTGCACTACTTTAGACCAGAGCCCTATGGCACCCTATTCCCTGTGTAGTGCACTACTTTAGACCAGAGCCCTATGGCACCATATTCCCTATATAGTGCACTACTGTTGACCAGAACCCTTTGGCACCATATTCCCTATATAGTGCACTACTTTAGACCAGAGCCCTATGGCACCCTATTCCCTGTGTAGTGCACTACTTTAGACCAGAGCCCTATGGCACCCTATTCCCTATTATAGTGCACTACTTTAGATCAGAGCCCTATGGCACCCTATTCCCTGTGTAGTGCACTACTTTAGACCAGAGCCCTATGGCACCCTATTCCCTGTGTAGTGCACTACTTTAGACCAGGGCCCTATGGCACCCTATTCCCTGTGTAGTGCACTACTTTAGACCAGAGCCCTATGGCACCCTATTCCCTGTGTAGTGCACTACTTTAGACCAGAGCCCTAAGGCACCATATTCCCTATGTAGTGCACTACTTTAGACCAGAGCCCTATGGCACCCTATTCCCTGTGTAGTGCACTACTTTAGACCAGAGCCCTATGGCACCCTATTCCCTGTGTAGTGCACTACTTTAGATCAGAGCCCTATGGCACCCTATTCCCTGTGTAGTGCACTACTTTAGACCAGAGCCCTTTGGCACCCTATTCCCTGTGTAGTGCACTACTTTAGACCAGAGCCCTATGGCACCCTATTCCCTGTGTAGTGCACTACTTTAGACCAGAGCCCTTTGGCACCCTATTCCCTGTGTAGTGCACTACATTAGACCAGAGGCGGTGGGTTTGTGACACAGACTCCTAGTCTAACCTGCTGAACTACAGCTCTGTTTACAGCGTTGGGGAGTCATGTGTTTCCCTGTAATGATTACGTTAACATGGAGGGAAATGATGTCTCTCAAAGATGAACCAAAAGTCATCAAGCCAGGCCTTTGACCGACCCCCTCCCCCTCCCTCTCTCTCTCTCTCTCTCTCGCTCGCTCGCTCGCTCGCACGCGCACACACGCGCACACACGCACACACACACACACACACACACACACACACACACACACACACACACACACACACACACACACACACACACACACACACACACACACACACACACACACCTACATATTGATCTACCCTTCACACACGAGCTTCCTCCAGTTTTACTAGACTCCTCAATCGTCATTTGTTGGGGAAAATCCTCTGCATTATTAAACAGCTGTGAGCCGAGGGGTCAGAGGATACGTCCCAAACGGAACCCTACTGCCTACATAGTAACCTACGGGCGCTGGTCAAATGTAGTGCGCTATACGTAGTACACTACTCAGTCCCTGTTGTGTGAAAAACCTCCACAAATGTTCACTGTCCTAACAGACCACTATCACCGAGGCTCTGATCTCCACTATTATTAAAGAATTGCTGGAGTAAAACCCTGCGGTATCAGTGGAGGTCTCAAGCCACTATAAGACTGTATCAGTGGAGGTCTCCAGCCACTATAATGTATCAGTGGAGGTCTCCAGCCACTATAATGTATCAGTGGAGGTCTCCAGCCACTATAATGTATCAGTGGAGGTCTCCAGCCACTATCAGACTGTATCAGTGGAGGTCTCCAGCCACTATAAGACTGTATCAGTGGAGGTCTCCACTATAAGACTGTATCAGTGGAGGTCTCCACTATAAGACTGTATCAGTGGAGGTCTCCAGCCACTATAATGTATCAGTGGAGGTCTCCATCCACTATAATGTATCAGTGGAGGTCTCCAGCCACTGTAAGACTGTATCAGTGGAGGTCTCCAGCCACTATAAGACTGTATCAGTGGAGGTCTCCAGTCACTATAAGACTGTATCAGTGGAGGTCTCCATCCACTATTAGACTGTATCAGTGGAGGTCTCCAGCCACTATAAGACTGTATCAGTGGAGGTCTCCATCCACTATAAGACTGTATCAGTGGAGGTCTCCATCTACTATAAGACTGTATCAGTGGAGGTCTCCATCCACTATAATGTATCAGTGGAGGTCTCCAGCCACTATAAGACTGTATCAGTGGAGGTCTCCATCCACTATTAGACTGTATCAGTGGAGGTCTCCATCCACTATTAGACTGTATCAGTGGAGGTCTCCAGCCACTATAAGACTGTATCAGTGGAGGTCTCCAGCCACTATAAGACTGTATCAGTGGAGGTCTCCATCCACTATTAGACTGTATCAGTGGAGGTCTTCAGCCACTATAAGACTGTATCAGTGGAGGTCTCCATCCACTATAAGACTGTATCAGTGGAGGTCTCCATCTACTATAAGACTGTATCAGTGGAGGTCTCCAGCCACTATAAGACTGTATCAGTGGAGGTCTCCAGCCACTATAAGACTGTATCAGTGGAGGTCTCCACTATCAGACTGTATCAGTGGAGGTCTCCATCCACTATAAGACTGTATCAGTGGAGGTCTCCAGCCACTATAAGACTGTATCAGTGGAGGTCTCCATCCACTATAAGACTGTATCAGTGGAGGTCTCCATCCACTATAATGTATCAGTGGAGGTCTCCAGCCACTGTAAGACTGTATCAGTGGAGGTCTCCATCCACTATAAGACTGTATCAGTGGAGGTCTCCACTATCAGACTGTATCAGTGGAGGTCTCCATCCACTATAAGACTGTATCAGTGGAGGTCTCCAGCCACTATAAGACTGTATCAGTGGAGGTCTCCATCCACTATAAGACTGTATCAGTGGAGGTAAACATCCACTATAATGTATCAGTGGAGGTCTCCAGCCACTATAATGTATCAGTGGAGGTCTCCACTATTAGACTGTATCAGTGGAGGTCTCCATCCACTATAAGACTGTATCAGTGGAGGTCTCCACTATTAGACTGTATCAGTGGAGGTCTCCAGCCACTATAAGACTGTATCAGTGGAGGTCTCCAGCCACTATAATGTATCAGTGGAGGTCTCCAGCCACTATAAGACTGTATCAGTGGAGGTCTCCAGCCACTATAAGACTGTATCAGTGGAGGTCTCCATCCACTATAAGACTGTATCAGTGGAGGTCTCCATCCACTATAAGACTGTATCAGTGGAGGTCTCCAGCCACTATCAGACTGTATCAGTGGAGGTCTCCATCCACTATTAGACTGTATCAGTGGAGGTCTCCAGTCACTATAAGACTGTATCAGTGGAGGTCTCCAGCCACTATTTTGTATCAGTGGAGGTCTCCATCCACTATAATGTATCAGTGGAGGTCTCCAGCCACTATAAGACTGTATCAGTGGAGGTCTCCATCCACTATAATGTATCAGTGGAGGTCTCCAGCCACTATCAGACTGTATCAGTGGAGGTCTCCATCCACTATAATGTATCAGTGGAGGTCTCCATCCACTATAAGACTGTATCAGTGGAGGTCTCCAGCCACTATCAGACTGTATCAGTGGAGGTCTCCATCCACTATCAGACTGTATCAGTGGAGGTCTCCAGTCACTATAAGACTGTATCAGTGGAGGTCTCCACTATCAGACTGTATCAGTGGAGGTCTCCAGTCACTATAATGTATCGGTGGAGGTCTCCATCCACTATCAGACTGTATCAGTGGAGGTCTCCATCCACTATAAGACTGTATCAGTGGAGGTCTCCAGCCACTATAATGTATCAGTGGAGGTCTCCATCCACTATAATGTATCAGTGGAGGTCTCCATCCACTATCAGACTGTATCAGTGGAGGTCTCCAGTCACTATCAGACTGTATCAGTGGAGGTCTCCATCCACTATAAGACTGTATCAGTGGAGGTCTCCATCCACTATCAGACTGTATCAGTGGAGGTCTCCAGCCACTATAAGACTGTATCAGTGGAGGTCTCCATCCACTATAAGTCTGTATCAGTGGAGGTCTCCATCCACTATAAGACTGTATCAGTGGAGGTCTCCAGCCACTATCAGACTGTATCAGTGGAGGTCTCCATCCACTATCAGACTGTATCAGTGGAGGTCTCCAGTCACTATAAGACTGTATCAGTGGAGGTCTCCATCCACTATTAGACTGTATCAGTGGAGGTCTCCACTATCAGACTGTATCAGTGGAGGTCTCCAGTCACTATAATGTATCAGTGGAGGTCTCCATCCACTATCAGACTGTATCAGTGGAGGTCTCCATCCACTATAAGACTGTATCAGTGGAGGTCTCCAGCCACTATAATGTATCAGTGGAGGTCTCCATCCACTATAATGTATCAGTGGAGGTCTCCATCCACTATCAGACTGTATCAGTGGAGGTCTCCAGTCACTATCAGACTGTATCAGTGGAGGTCTCCATCCACTATAAGACTGTATCAGTGGAGGTCTCCATCCACTATCAGACTGTATCAGTGGAGGTCTCCAGCCACTATCAGACTGTATCAGTGGAGGTCTCCAGCCACTATAAGACTGTATCAGTGGAGGTCTCCAGTCACTATCAGACTGTATCAGTGGAGGTCTCCATCCACTATCAGACTGTATCAGTGGAGGTCTCCGCTATAAGACTGTATCAGTGGAGGTCTCCAGCCACTATAAGACTGTATCAGTGGAGGTCTCCAGCCACTATAAGACTGTATCAGTGGAGGTCTCCATCCACTATAAGACTGTATCAGTGGAGGTCTCCAGTCACTATAAGACTGTATCAGTGGAGGTCTCCATCCACTATAAGACTGTATCAGTGGAGGTCTCCAGTCACTATCAGACTGTATCAGTGGAGGTCTCCAGCCACTATAATGTATCAGTGGAGGTCTCCATCCACTTTAAGACTGTATCAGTGGAGGTCTCCAGCCACTATAAGACTGTATCAGTGGAGGTCTCCAGCCACTCTCAGACTGTATCAGTGGTCTCCATCCACTATAATGTATCAGTGGAGGTCTCCATCCACTATAATGTATCAGTGGAGGTCTCCATCCACTATAAGACTGTATCAGTGGAGGTCTCCAGCCACCATCAGACTGTATCAGTGGAGGTCTCCAGCCACTATAAGACTGTATCAGTGGAGGTCTCCAGCCACTATAATGTATCAGTGGAGGTCTCCATCCACTATAAGACTGTATCAGTGGAGGTCTCCATCCACTATAAGACTGTATCAGTGGAGGTCTCCAGCCACTATAATGTATCAGTGGAGGTCTCCAGCCACTATAAGACTGTATCAGTGGAGGTCTCCAGTCACTATAAGACTGTATCAGTGGAGGTCTCCAGTCACTATAAGACTGTATCAGTGGAGGTCTCCATCCACTATAAGACTGTATCAGTGGAGGTCTCCATCCACTATAAGACTGTATCAGTGGAGGTCTCCATCCACTATAATGTATCAGTGGAGGTCTCCAGCCACTATAAGACTGTATCAGTGGAGGTCTCCAGCCACTATAAGACTGTATCAGTGGAGGTCTCCAGCCACTATAAGACTGTATCAGTGGAGGTCTCCAGCCACTATAAGACTGTATCAGTGGAGGTCTCCAGCCACTATAAGACTGTATCAGTGGAGGTCTCCAGCCACTATAATGTATCAGTGGAGGTCTCCAGCCACTATAAGACTTTATCAGTGGAGGTCTCCAGCCACTGTAAGACTGTATCAGTGGAGGTCTCCAGCCACTATCAGACTGTATCAGTGGAGGTCTCCAGCCACTATAAGACTGTATCAGTGGAGGTCTCCACTATAAGACTGTATCAGTGGAGGTCTCCAGCCACTATAATGTATCAGTGGAGGTCTCCAGCCACTATAATGTATCAGTGGAGGTCTCCAGCCACTATCAGACTGTATCAGTGGAGGTCTCCAGCCACTATAATGTATCAGTGGAGGTCTCCAGCCACTATAATGTATCAGTGGAGGTCTCCAGCCACTATAAGACTGTATCAGTGGAGGTCTCCACTATAATGTATCAGTGGAGGTCTCCAGCCACTATAAGACTGTATCAGTGGAGGTCTCCAGCCACTATAAGACTGTATCAGTGGAGGTCTCCAGCCACTATAAGACTGTATCAGTGGAGGTCTCCATCCACTATCAGACTGTATCAGGGGAGGTCTCCATCCACTATCAGACTGTATCAGGGGAGGTCTCCATCCACTATAAGACTGTATCAGTGGAGGTCTCCAGCCACTATAAGACTGTATCAGTGGAGGTCTCCAGCCACTATAAGACTGTATCAGTGGAGGTCTCCAGTCACTATCAGACTGTATCAGTGGAGGTCTCCAGCCACTATAAGACTGTATCAGTGGAGGTCTCCATCCACTATAAGACTGTATCAGTGGAGGTCTCCAGCCACTGTAAGACTGTATCAGTGGAGGTCTCCAGCCACTGTAAGACTGTATCAGTGGAGGTCTCCAGCCACTATAAGACTGTATCAGTGGAGGTCTCCAGCCACTATAAGACTGAATCAGTGGAGGTCTCCAGCCACTATGAGACTGTATCAGTGGAGGTCTCCAGCCACTATGAGACTGTATCAGTGGAGGTCTCCAGCCACTCTAAGACTGTATCAGTGGAGGTCTCCAGCCACTATAAGACTGTATCAGTGGAGGTCTCCAGCCACTATGAGACTGTATCAGTGGAGGTCTCCAGCCACTATAAGACTGTATCAGTGGAGGTCTCCAGCCACTATAAGACTGTATCAGTGGAGGTCTCCACTGTAAGACTGTATTAAAACTCTGCTGTAAATCCATTACTGGGTTTTTCTTTCCTTGGTGGATGTTATTGTCATTACCGCTCATTCTCTCGGCCAAATCAAATTGCCCTTTTTGTCTGTGGGCGGTGTGTGTGTCACTCAGTGCAATGTATTCTACAAGTAATGGTGGGTGGGGAGAGAGACTGAGTGTGTGTGTGTGTGTGTGTGTGTGTGTGTGTGTGTGTGTGTGTGTGTGTGTGTGTGTGTGTGTGTGTGTGTGTGTGTGTCCCTCAGAGAGAGACTGCAGCCCCTACAGCACTTTACATCAACTATGTTTGATGGCTTTCTTCTGTTCCCAAACCTTCAGCTTCCTATTGGCTATTAGATACTGAAAAAATACACACAGAAAATGTATGAACTCACTACTTTAGTGAGTTCATGACAACAACAACAACAAAAAAGAGTGGGAGAGGAGTGGGGGTCGGGGGTCGGGGGGGAGGTCAGAGAGAGACAGAGTAGAGAGAGAGAGTAGAGACAGAGTAGAGAGAGAGAGTAGAGACAGACAGAGTAGAGAGAGACAGAGTAGGGGGAGACAGAGTAGAGAGAGAGGAGAGAGAGACAGAGGAGAGAGAGACAGAGTAGGGGGAGACAGAGTAGAGAGAGAGAGAGAGAGAGACAGAGTAGAGAGAGACAGAGTAGAGAGAGACAGAGTAGGGGGAGACAGAGTAGAGAGAGAGAGAGAGAGAGACAGAGTAGAGAGAGACAGAGTAGGGGGAGACAGAGTAGAGAGAGAGGAGAGAGAGACAGAGTAGAGAGAGACAGAGTAGGGGGAGACAGAGTAGAGAGAGAGGAGAGAGAGACAGAGGAGAGAGAGACAGAGTAGAGAGAGAGGAGAGAGAGACAGAGTAGAGAGAGACAGAGTAGAGAGAGAGAGTAGAGACAGAGTAGAGAGAGAGAGTAGAGACAGACAGAGTAGAGAGAGACAGAGTAGGGGGAGACAGAGTAGAGAGAGAGGAGAGAGAGACAGAGTAGGGGGAGACAGAGTAGAGAGAGAGGAGAGAGAGACAGAGTAGAGAGAGACAGAGTAGGGGGAGACAGAGTAGAGAGAGAGAGTAGAGACAGAGTAGAGAGCGAAAGATGAGAAAGAGGAGACGAGATGAGAGGAAAGAAAAGGAGAGGAGAGTAAGTGACGGGGGGGGGGGGGGGGTTAGGGAGAGACAGAGTAGAGAGAGAGGAGAGAGAGACAGAGTAGAGAGAGAGGAGAGAGAGACAGAGTAGGGGGAGACAGAGTAGAGAAAGAGGAGAAAGAGACAGAGTAGAGAGAGACAGAGTAGAGAGAGAGGAGAGAGAGACAGAGTAGAGAGAGACAGAGTAGAGAGAGACAGAGTAGAGAAAGAGGAGAAAGAGACAGAGTAGAGAGAGACAGAGTAGAGAGAGAGGAGAGAGAGAGGAGAGAGAGACAGAGTAGGGAGAGACAGAGTAGAGAGAGAGGAGAGAAAGAGGAGAAAGAGACAGAGTAGAGAGAGACAGAGTAGAGAGAGAGGAGAGACAGAGTAGAGAGAGACAGAGTAGGGGGAGACAGAGTAGAGAAAGAGGAGAAAGAGACAGAGTAGAAAGAGACAGAGTAGGGGGAGACAGAGTAGAGAGACAGAGTAGAGAGAGACAGAGTAGAGACATATTAAAGAGCGAAAGATGAGAAAGAGGAGACGAGATGAGAGGAAAGAAAAGGAGAGGAGAGTAAGTGACGGGGGGGGGGGGGGGTTAGAGAGAGACAGAGTAGAGAAAGAGGAGAAAGAGACAGAGTAGAGAGAGACAGATTAGAGAAAGAGGAGAGGAAGAGGAGGAGGAAGAGGAGAAGAGCCTAAATGAATATATTCAATCACAGAACGAAGAGGAATCAATAGCATCATTAGTGACACACCTGGCTACCACAATAAAGAGGTTTTGATTTCCTCATTAGTTCTCATTTATCCTTTGTTACAGATCCCTCCCTCTCTCTCTCTAGTGGTTAGGGCTGCTGTTGTAAAGTGCTGGTTGCTTTTTCCCATTTTAACATGGGTTAGGGGGAGATTTCACCCTGGGGGATGGGGGTACTGTGGTGTTATTAAGATGGGTTAGGGGGAGATTTCACCCTGGGGGTACTGTGGTGTTATTAACATGGGTTAGGGGGAGATTTCACCCTGGGGGATGGGGGTACTGTGGTGTTATTAAGATGGGTTAGGGGGAGATTTCACCCTGGGGGATGGGGGTGCTGTGGTGTTATTAAGACGGGTTAGGGGGAGATTTCACCCTGGGGGTTCTGTGGTGTTATTAAGATGGGTTAGGGGGAGATTTCACCCTGGGGGATGGGGGTACTGTGGTGTTATTAAGATGGGTTAGGGGGAGATTTCACCCTGGGGGTACTGTGGTGTTATTAAGATGGGTTAGGGGGAGATTTCACCCTGGGGGATGGGGGTACTGTGGTGTTATTAAGATGGGTTAGGGGGAGATTTCACCCTGGGGGATGGGGGTACTGTGGTGTTATTAAGACAGGTTAGGGGGAGATTTCACCCTGGGGGTACTGTGGTGTTATTAAGATGGGTTAGGGGGAGATTTCACCCTGGGGGATGGGGGTACTGTGGTGTTATTAAGATGGGTTAGGGGGAGATTTCACCCTGGGGGTACTGTGGTGTTATTAAGATGGGTTAGGGGGAGATTTCACCCTGGGGGATGGGGGTACTGTGGTGTTATTAAGATGGGTTAGGGGGAGATTTCACCCTGGGGGATGGGGGTACTGTGGTGTTATTAAGACGGGTTAGGGGGAGATTTCACCCTGGGGGTACTGTGGTGTTATTAAGACAGGTTAGGGGGAGATTTCACCCTGGGGGTACTGTGGTGTTATTAAGACGGGTTAGGGGGAGATTTCACCCTGGGGGTACTGTGGTGTTATTAAGACGGGTTAGGGGGAGATTTCACCCTGTGGGTACTGTGGTGTTATTAAGATGGGTTAGGGGGAGATTTCACCCTGGGGGTACTGTGGTGTTATTAAGATGGGTTAGGGGGAGATTTCACCCTGGGGGATGGGGGTACCGTGGTGTTATTAAGATGGGTTATGGGGAGATTTCACCCTGGGGGATGGGGGTACTGTGGTGTTATTAAGACGGGTTAGGGGGAGATTTCACCCTGGGGGATGGGGGTACTGTGGTGTTATTAAGATGGGTTAGGGGGAGATTTCACCCTGGGGGTACTGTGGTGTTATTAAGACGGGTTAGGGGGAGATTTCACCCTGGGGGATGGGGGTACTGTGGTGTTATTACGATGGGTTAGGGGGAGATTTCACCCTGGGGGATGGGGGTACTGTGGTGTTATTAAGACGGGTTAGGGGGAGATTTCACCCTGGGGGTACTGTGGTGTTATTAAGACAGGTTAGGGGGAGATTTCACCCTGGGGGTACTGTGGTGTTATTAAGATGGGTTAGGGGGAGATTTCACCCTGGGGGATGGGGGTACTGTGGTGTTATTAAGATGGGTTAGGGGGAGATTTCACCCTGGGGGTACTGTGGTGTTATTAAGATGGGTTAGGGGGAGATTTCACCCTGGGGGATGGGGGTACTGTGGTGTTATTAAGATGGGTTAGGGGGAGATTTCACCCTGGGGGATGGGGGTACTGTGGTGTTATTAAGACGGGTTAGGGGGAGATTTCACCCTGGGGGTACTGTGGTGTTATTAAGACAGGTTAGGGGGAGATTTCACCCTGGGGGTACTGTGGTGTTATTAAGACGGGTTAGGGGGAGATTTCACCCTGGGGGTACTGTGGTGTTATTAAGACGGGTTAGGGGGAGATTTCACCCTGTGGGTACTGTGGTGTTATTAAGATGGGTTAGGGGGAGATTTCACCCTGGGGGTACTGTGGTGTTATTAAGATGGGTTAGGGGGAGATTTCACCCTGGGGGATGGGGGTACCGTGGTGTTATTAAGATGGGTTATGGGGAGATTTCACCCTGGGGGATGGGGGTACTGTGGTGTTATTAAGACGGGTTAGGGGGAGATTTCACCCTGGGGGATGGGGGTACTGTGGTGTTATTAAGATGGGTTAGGGGGAGATTTCACCCTGGGGGTACTGTGGTGTTATTAAGACGGGTTAGGGGGAGATTTCACCCTGGGGGATGGGGGTACTGTGGTGTTATTACGATGGGTTAGGGGGAGATTTCACCCTGGGGGATGGGGGTACTGTGGTGTTATTAAGATGGGTTAGGGGGAGATTTCACCCTGGGGGTACTGTGGTGTTATTAAGATGGGTTAGGGGGAGATTTCACCCTGGGGGGTGGGGGTACTGTGGTGTTATTACGATGGGTTAGGGGGAGATTTCACCCTGGGGGTACTGTGGTGTTATTAAGATGGGTTAGGGGGAGATTTCACCCTGGGGGTACTGTGGTGTTATTAAGATGGGTTAGGGGGAGATTTCACCCTGGGGATGGGGGTACTGTGGTGTTATTAAGATGGGTTAGGGGGAGATTTCACCCTGGGGGTACTGTGGTGTTATTAAGATGGGTTAGGGGGAGATTTCACCCTGGGGGTACTGTGGTGTTATTAAGATTGGTTAGGGGGAGATTTCACCCTGGGGGTACTGTGGTGTTATTAAGATGGGTTAGAGGGAGATTTCACCCTGGGGGATGGGGGTACCATGGTGTTATTAAGATGGTTTAGGGAGAGATGTCACCCTGGGTAATACTATATTCTCTATAGTTTTATAGTAATACAATACTATCTATACTATAGTTATATGGTAATACTATACTCTCTGTACTATAGTTTTATAATAATAATATACTCTCTATACTTTAGTTCTATAGTAATTTTATACTCTCTATACTATAGTTATATAGTAATACTATACTCTATGCTATAGTTCTACAGTAATACTATCCTCGCTATACTATAGTTCTATAATAATACTACACTCTCTATACTATAGTTCTATAGTAGTACTATACTCTCTATACTATAGTTCTATAGTAATACGATACTCTCTATACTATAGTTCTATAGTAATACTATACTCTCTATACTATAGTTCTATGGTAATACTATACTCTCTGTGCTAAAGTTCTATGGTAATACTATACTCTCTATACTGTAGTTCTATAGTAATACTATACTCCCTATACTATAGTTATATAGTAATACTATACTCTCTATACTATAGTTCTATGGTATTACTATACTCTCTATACTGTAGTTCTATAGTAATACTATACTCCCTATACTATAGTTCTATAGTAAAACTATACTCCATATACTATAGTTCTATAGTAATACTATACTCCCTATACTATAGTTCTATAGTAATACTATACTCTCTATACTATAGTTCTATGGTAATACTATACTCTCTATACTGTAGTTCTATAGTAATACTATACTTGCTATAGTATAGTTCTATGTTAATACTATACTCTCTATACTGTAGTTCTATAGTAATACTATACCCGCTATACTATAGTTCTACAGTAATACTTTACTCCCTATACTATAGTTCTATAGTAATACTATACTCGCTATACTATAGTTCTATAGTAATACTATACTCTCTATACTGTAGTTCTATAGTAATAATATACCCACTATACTATAGTTCTATAGTAATACTTTACTCCCTATACTATAGTTCTATAGTAATACTATACTCCCTATACTATAGTTCTCCACGACCAGGGCAGGGATGAGCCAATGCCATTCGAAACACTGTTATATCTCTCTCTCTCTCTCTCTCTCTCTCTCTCTCTCTCTCTCTCTCTCTCTCTCTCTCTCTCTCTCTCTCTCTCTCTCTCTCTCTCTCTCTCTCTCTCTCTCTCTCTCTCTCTCTCTCTCTCTCTCTCTCTCTCTCTCTCTCTCTCTCTCTCTCTCTCTCTCTCTCTCTCTCCCTCTCCTCCCCCTCCTCCCCCTCCCCCCTGTACAGCCTGACTCCAGACCCAGGGCTACCGTGTCGGTCAGATCCGGCGGGCCAAGGAGGCCGAGGAAGAACAAGAGGACCCATAGCTTCAGCACCACCCCCAAATCCCGCCGGACAACCGCCGTGACCTCTGCAAGGTTCTCCTACGACATCTGGACTAGCGAGGGTTGGATCCTGAAGGGGTCAAGACCCGGTTACATGCTCCCGGTGTCTGAGGAAGAATTTCTGGAGGACATGCTTTTAGAAAACCCCAGGTGAGGGAGAGGAAGGGAGGAGGAAGAGGGAGGGAGGAGGGAGAGGAGGGAGGAGGGTGATGGAGGGAGGAAGAGAATATAAGAAGGAAGAGAAGGGAGGAGAAGTGGAAAAGGAGGGAGGGGGAGGAGGAGGGAGGGAGAAGGAGATGAGGAGAGGAGGAGAGAGTGACAGATGTCTCTATGTATGCTGATGACTCAACATTATACAGGTCAGCTTCCACAGCAAGTGAATTCACTGCAACACTTAACAAAGAGCTGCAATCAGTTTCAGAATGGGAGGCAAGAAATAAGATAGTCCTAAATATTTCAAAAACTAAAAGCATTGTATTTTGGACAAATCATTCACAAAAACCTAAACCTCAACTAAATCTTGTAATGAATAATGTGGACATTGAGCAAGTTGAGGTGACTAAACTGCTTGGAGTAACCCTGGATTGTAAACTGTCATGGTCAAAACATATTGATACAACAGTAGCTAGGATGGGGAGAAGTCTGTCCATAATAAACCGATGCTCTGCCTTCTTAACAACACTATCAACAAGGCAGGTCCTACGGGCCCTAGTTTCTACCTTCTTAACAGCACTATCAACAAGGCAGGTCCTACAGGCCCTAGTTTCTACCTTCTTAACAGCACTATCAACAAGGCAGGTCCTACAGGCCCTAGTTTCTACCTTCTTAACAACACTATCAACAAGGCAGGTCTTACAGGCCCTAGTTTCTACCTTCTTAACAGCAATATCAACAAGGCAGGTCCTACAGGCCCTAGTTTCTACCTTCTTAACAGCACTGTCAACAAGGCAGGTCCTACAGGCCCTAGTTTTGTCGCACCTGGTCTACTGTTCAGTCGTGTGGTCAGGTGCCACAAAGAGGGACTTAGGAAAGTTACCATTGAATCAGAACAGAGCAGCACGGCTGGCCCTTGGATCTACACAGAGAGCTAATATTAATAATATGCATGTCAATCTCTCATGGGTCAAAGTGGAAGAGAGAATGACTTCATCATTACTTGTATTTATGATTAGACATGCCACCAGAGGTCTCTTCACAGTCCCCAAGTCCAGAACAGACTATGGGGGGTGTACAGTACTATATAGAGCCATGACTACATGGACCCCTATTCCACATCAAGTAACTGATGCAGTATGTTGTGAAATCTATTGAGAAATGTCTTGTAATGATTTTAAAATTGTATATAACTGCCTTAATGTTGCTGGACCCCAGGAAGAGTAGCTGCTGCCTTGGCAGGAACTAATGGGGATCCATAATAAACCCCAGGAAGAGTAGCTGCTGCCTTGGCAGTAACTAATGGGGCTCCATAATAAACCCCAGGAAGAGTAGCTGCTGCCTTGGCAGGGACTAATGGGGATCCATAATAAACCCCAGGAAGAGTAGCTGCTGCCTTGGCAGGAACTAATGGGGCTCCGTACTAAACCCCAGGAAGAGTAGCTGCTGCCTTGGCAGGACCTAATGGGGATCCGTAATAAACCTCAGGAAGAGTAGCTGCTGCCTTGGCAGGAACTAATGGGGATCCGTAATAAACCTCAGAAAGAGTAGCTGCTGCCTTGGCAGGAACTAATGGGGCTCCGTACTAAACCCCAGGAAGAGTAGCTGCTGCCTTGGCAGGAACTAATGGGGATCCGTAATAAACCTCAGGAAGAGTAGCTGCTGCCTTGGCAGGAACTAATGGGGATCCATAATAAACCCCAGGAAGAGTAGCTGATGCCTTGGCAGGACCTAATGGGGATCCGTAATAAACCTCAGGAAGAGTAGCTGCTGCCTTGGCAGGATCTAATGGGGATCCGTAATAAACCCCAGGAAGAGTAGCTGCTGCCTTGGCAGGAACTAATGGGGATCCATAATAAACCCAAGGAAGAGTAGCTGCTGCCTTGGCAGGAACTAATGAGGATCCATAATAAACCCCAGGAAGAGTAACTGTTGCCTTGACAGGAACTAATGGGGATCCATAATAAACCCCAGGAAGAGTAGCTGCTGCCTTGGCAGGAACTAATGGGGATCCATAATAAACCTCAGAAAGAGGAGCTGCTGCCTTGGCAGGAACTAATGGGGCTCCGTACTAAACCCCAGGAAGAGTAGCTGCTGCCTTGGCAGGACCTAATGGGGATCCATAATAAACCTCAGGAAGAGTAGCTGCTGCCTTGGCAGGAACTAATGGGGATCCGTAATAAACCTCAGAAAGAGTAGCTGCTGCCTTGGCAGGAACTAATGGGGCTCCGTACTAAACCCCAGGAAGAGTAGCTGCTGCCTTGGCAGGAACTAATGGGGATCCGTAATAAACCTCAGGAAGAGTAGCTGCTGCCTTGGCAGGACCTAATGGGGATCCGTAATAAACCTCAGGAAGAGTAGCTGCTGCCTTGGCAGGACCTAATGGGGATCCATAATAAACCCCAGGAAGAGGAGCTGCTGCCTTGGCAGGAACTAATGGGGATCCATAATAAACCCCAGGAAGAGTAGCTGCTGCCTTGGCAGGAACTAATGGGGATCCATAGTAAACCCCAGGAAGAGTAGGTGCTGCTTTGGCAGGAGCTAATGGTGAATCATAATAAACCCCAGGAAGAGTAGCTGCTGCCTTGGCAGGACCTAATGGGGATCCATAATAAACCCCAGGAAGAGTAGCTGCTGCTTTGGCAGGAACTAATGGGGATCCATAATAAACCCCAGGAAGAGAAGCTGCTGCCTTGGCAGGAACTAATGGGGATCCATAATAAACCCCAGGAAGAGTAGCTGCTGCCTTGGCAGGAACTAATGGGGATCCATAATAAACCCCAGGAAGAGTAGCTGCTGCCTTGGCAGGAACTAATGGGGATCCATAATAAACCCCCAGGAAGAGTAGCTGCTGCCGTGGCAGGAACTAATGGGGATCCATAATAAACCCCAGGAAGAGTAGCTTCTGCCTTGGCAGGAACTAATGGGGATCCATAATAAACCCCAGGAAGAGTAGCTTCTGCCTTGGCAGGAACTAATGGGGATCCATAATAAACCCCAGGAAGAGTAGCTGCTGGATGGATCACTAGTCACTTGTTTACATATCTTACGTTACTCATCTCATATGTATATACTGTATTTTATACCATCTGTTGCATCCTGCCTATGCCGCTCGGCCATCGCTCATCCATATATTTATATGTACATATTCTCATTCCATCCCTTTACTTACACTTGTGTGTATAAGGTAGTAGTTGTGGAATTGTTAGGTTAGATTACTTGTTAGATATTACTGCACTGTCGGAACTAGAAGCACAAGCATTTCGCTACTCTCACATTAACATCTGCTAACCATGTGTATGTGACCAATAACATTTGATTTGATTTGCCTTGGCAGGAACTAATGGGGATCCATAATAGATACACACACAGACAGACTGACTATGATCCTATTAAAACCCCCCAAGGTTCCCCAGTAAGTCCCAGCGCCAGCGTCCGGAATACTGGGAGGAGGCGGCGGCCGCCCTGCCGCTATACCGGGGACCGTGTCAACGGGAGACGGCGGAGACGGCGACGCCGGCGGTGTTGGTGCTGGTACCCACGTCGGGTTCGGGTTCGTCGGCTTCAGAATTGGACCTCTAACCACTGACACCAACGATGATGCTGCTGTTTTCATATGAAATGTCTTTTATATTCAGTAAATTCATCTCCTGTACAAAGCTATGCTGAAGTAGTGTTTCCTACATTATATAGACTGTCTTGCACAAGTATTCACCCACTCAGACTTTTCTACATTTGATTGTGTTGCAACCTGGGCCCCAGAGTGGCATCACTACAGTCCCTGGTTCGAATCCAGGCTGTATCACAGCGGTCTAAGGCACTGCATCTCAGTGAAAGAGGTGTCACTACAGTCCCTGGTTCGAATCCAGGCTGTATCACAGCGTTTTAAGGCACTGCATCTCAGTGAAAGAGGTGTCACTACAGTCCCTTGTTCGAATCCAGGCTGTATCACAGCGGTCTAAGGCACTGCATCTCAGTGAAAGATGCTTCACTACAGTCCCTGGTTCGAATCCAGGCTGTATCACAGCGGTCTAAGGCACTGCATCTCAGTGAAAGAGGTGTCACTACAGACACCCTGGTTCGAATCCAGGCTGTATCACAGCGGTCTAAGGCACTGCATCTCAGTGAAAGATGCGTCACTACAGTCCCTGGTTCGAATCCAGGCTGTATCACAGCGTTCTAAGGCACTGCATCTCAGTGAAAGAGGTGTCACTACAGTCCCTGGTTCGAATCCAGGCTGTATCACAGCGGTCTAAGGCACTGCATCTCAGTGAAAGAGGTGTCACTACAGTCCCTGGTTCGAATCCAGGCTGTATCACAGCGGTCTAAGGCACTGCATCTCAGTGAAAGATGCTTCACTACAGTCCCTGGTTCGAATCCAGGCTGTATCACAGCGGTCTAAGGCACTGCATCTCAGTGAAAGAGGTGTCACTACAGACACCCTGGTTCGAATCCAGGCTGTATCACAGCGGTCTAAGGCACTGCATCTCAGTGAAAGATGTGTCACTACAGTCCCTGGTTCGAATCCAGGCTGTATCACAGCGGTCTAAGGCACTGCATCTCAGTGAAAGAGGTGTCACTACAGTCCCTGGATCCACAGGGCGGCGCACAATTGGCCCAGTGTAGTCCGGGTTTGGCCGGGGTAGGACGTCATTTTAAATAAGAATTTGTTCTTAATTAACTGACGTGCCTAGTTAAATAAAGGTTACATTTAATTGTAATTTTTTTGGTCAACAATCTACTCAAAATACTCTAGGGGGAAAAAAATACATTTATTTTTTAAGTTTAATACAAAATAAAACACTAATATACCTTGATTTCATAAGTATTCATAAGTAAATACATGTGAGAAACACCTTTGGCAGCGATTACAACTGTGAGTCTCTGGGTAAGTCTCTAAGAGTCATTACAACTGTGAGTCTCTGGGTAAGTCTCTAAGAGTCATTACAGCGGTGAGTCTCTGGGTAAGTCTCTAAGAGTCATTACAGCGGTGAGTCTCTGGGTAAGTCTCTAAGAGTCATTACAGCTGTGAGTCTCTGGGTAAGTCTCTAAGAGTCATTACAGCGGTGAGTCTCTTGGTAAGTCTCTTAGAGCCATTACAGCGGTGAGTCTCTGGGTAAGTCTCTAAGAGTCATTACAGCTGTGAGTCTCTGGGTAAGTCTCTAAGAGCGTTGTACACCTGGATTGTGCAACATTTTCCCATTATTCTTTTCAAAATTCTTCAAGCTCTGTCAAGATGTTGGGAACCATGAATTCATCTCCCAGTGTCTGGTGTAAAGCAGAATGAAGCAGGTTTTCTTCTAGGATTTTGCCTGTGCTTATCTCCATTCCGTGTCTTTTCATCCTGAAAAACTCCCCAGTATTTGCTGATGACAAGCATACCCATACCATGATGCAGCCACCACCATGCTTGAAAATAAGGAGGAAGTTACTCAGTGATGTGTTGGATTTGCCCCAAACATGAGGCTTTGCATTTAGGCCAGAAAGCGTCTTCCTTTGCTGTGTGTTTTCTTCAGTATTACTTTATTACCTTGTTCCAAATAAGATGCATGTTTTAGAATATTTTTATTCTGTATATTTTGTATTCTTCTTTTCACTCTGTAATTTAAGTCGTTATTATGGAGTCACTACAATGTTGTTGATCCATCCTCAGTTTTCTCCCATCACAGACATTTGAACTCTGTAACTGTTATAAAATCACCAATGGTCTCATGTTGACATCACTTAGCAGTTTCCCTCCTGTCCCGCTGCTCAGTTCAGAAGGACGACTGCATCTTTTGATGTGTCTGGGTGGTTTAATACATCATCCGCAGCATAATTATTAACTTGACCATGCTTAAAGAGATATTAAATGTCTGATTTGTTATTGTTACCCATCTACCAAATCACTGCCCTTCTTTAAGAGGGTTTCTAAAAGATCCCTGGTCTTTGTATATAGTTGAATCTGTGCATGAAATGCGATTCTTGACGGAGGGACCTTCCAGATGTTGTATGTATGGGGGACAGAGGAAAGGTTGTTCATTTAAAATCCATGTCAACTACTATTATTTCACACAGAGTGAGTCCTTGTAACTTATTATGTGATTTGTTAAGCCACATTTTACTTCTGAATTAATATAGGCCGAAACAAAGGGGCTGAATACTTATTCAAATCAAATGTATTTATAAAGCCCTTCGTACATCAGCTGATATCTCAAAGTGCTGTACAGAAACCCAGCCTAAAACCCCAAACAGCAAGCAATGCAGGTGTAGAAGCACGGTGGCTAGGAACAACTCCCTAGAAAGGCCAGAACCTAGGAAGAAACCTAGAGAGGAACCAGGCTATGAGGGGTGGCCAGTCCTCTTCTGGCTGTGCCGGGTGGAGATTATAACAGAACATGGCCAAGATGTTCAAATGTTCATAGATGACCAGCAGGGTCAAATAATAATAACCACAGTGGTTGTCGAGGGTGCAACAGGTCAGCACCTCAGGAGTAAATGTCATTTGGCTTTTCATAGCCGATCATTCAGAGTATCTCTACTGCTCCAGCTGTCTCTAGAGAGTTGAAAACAGCAGGTCTGGGACAGGTAGCACGCCCGGTGAACAGGTCAGGGTTCCATAGCCGCAGGCAGAACAGTTGAAACTGGAGCAGATTTTACCATCGTTGACCTGCTTGGAACCTCTCTAACCCATTATACCATCGTTGACTTGCTTGGAACCTCTCTAACCCATTATACCATCGTTGACTTGCTTGGAACCTCTCTAACCCATTATACCATCGTTGACTTGCTTGGAACCTCTCTAACCCATTATACCATCGTTGACTTGCATGGGGTGGTCTGTTCTATAGATTATATGTCTATGGTTAGATCTGGGTCACGTAGATTGGGGGTGCAGCCTTACAGACATTATTCCAAGCAAGTCAACGATGGTATAATGGGTTAGAGAGATTCCAAGCAAGTCAACGATGGTATAATGGGTTGGAGAGATTCCAAGCAAGTCAACGATGGTATAATGGGTTAGAGAGGTTCCAAGCAAGTCAACGATGGTATAATGGGTTAGAGAGGTTCCAAGCAAGTCAACGGTGGTATAATGGGTTAGAGAGGTTCCAAGCCATTTCTGGATATTATATTTCTATGGGTCTAAAACCCAACATGGCTGTTATAGAATGTTGTAGTGTCATGTTAAAACTTCTTCGGGATCGGTGTCCCTTCCATGGGAAAGTTGAACTAACGTAGGCTAATGCGATTAGCACGAGGTAGTAAGTAACAAGAACATTTCCCAGGACATAGACACATCTGATATGGGCAGAAAGCTTTAATTCTTGTTAATCTAACTACACTGTCCAATTTACAGTAGCTATTACAGTGAAATAATACCATGCTATTGTTTGAGGAGTGTGCACAATTTTAAACATGAAAAGTTATTAATAAACAAATTAGGCACATTTGGGCAGTCTTGATACCAAATCTTGAACAGAAATGCAATGGTTCATTGGATCAGTCGAAAACTTTGCACATACTCTGATGCCATCTGGGGGCCAAAATATAAATCGCACCTGGGCTGGAATAATACATTATGGACTTTCTCTTGCGTTTCAAAGATGATGGTACAAAAGAAATACAAAAGAACGGTTGGTTTTTAAATCATTTTTAAAGTGTATCGTTTTAGTAGTAATGTTAAATTATGTTTTGATTAGATTCTTTAATTTCATTATTTGATTTGATTCTCTCAACACACTTTAAGTCACAGGGGAGTTTTTGTTGCCGCGGGAGTGGCTTTGTCTTTTAATCTAAACGGGGTGAGAGGTGAGAGATACAGAGAGAAAGAACTAGAGAGAGAGAGAGAGACATGAGAGACAGAGAGAGAAGGAGTGTGAGAGGGAGGGAGAGACAGAGAGCGAGAAAGAAAGAAAGCGAGAAAGAAAGAGAAAAAGCGAGAGAGAAAAAAAGATAGAGACAGAGAGAGAGAGAGACAGAGACAGAGAGAGACAGAGAGAGATAAAGAGAGGAAGAGAGAGAAAAAGAAATCGAGAGAGAGAGAGAGAGAGCCCGAGGGAGAGAGATAAAGAGAGAGAGAGATCAGAAGACAATAGGAGTTGCCCAGAGGGACTCTAAGGTAGAGAGTCTTTATTCAATATTCTCTGTTAACTGACCTTTTCCCTATGCTCCACTCCTCATCTCCTCTCTATCCTTCTCTCCTCCTCTCTCTCAGCCCAGGGTCCTTTTACATTAAACACAGAAGCAACACTAACAGATTACAACCCTGGGGGTATTGGTTCACTTTTAGAGGAGAGGAGAGGAGGAGAGACTAGAGGAGGAAAGGAGGGGAGAGGAGGAGAGACTAGGGGAGGACAGGAGGATTGGAGAAGAGAAGGGGAGAGGAGGAGAGACTAGAGGAGGAAAGGAGGGGAGAGGAGGAGAGACTAGAGGAGGAGAGGAGGATAGGAGAAGAGAAGGGGAGAGGAGAAGTGGAGAGGAGAGGAGAAGAGGAGAGGAGAGAAGGAGAGACTAGAGGAGGAGAGGAGGATAGGAGAAGAGGAGGGGAGAGGAGGAGAGACTAGAGGAGGAGAGGAGGATAGGAGAAGAGAAGGGGAGAGGAGGAGAGACTAGAGGAGGAAAGGAGGGGAGAGGAGGAGAGACTAGAGGAGGAGAGGAGGATAGGAGAAGAGAAGGGGAGAGGAGAAGTGGAGAGGAGAGGAGAAGAGGAGAGGAGAGAATGAGAGACTAGAGGAGGAGAGGAGGATAGGAGAAGAGGAGGGGAGAGGAGGAGAGACTAGAGGAGGAGAGGAGGATAGGAGAAGAGAAGGGGAGAGGAGAAGTGGAGAGGAGAGGAGAAGAGGAGAGGAAAGGAGGAGAAGAGAGAAAAGGAGGAGATGAGAGAAAAGGAGGAGAGGAGGAGAGAAGAGAGGAGGAAAGGAGACATTCATCTTTAATTCATGAAGGAGTCTGGGGGGGAGGGGGGGATCAAAGAACATAATATTTCCCAGTGCTGTAATACCGTAGCCTTGGAGGATAAGAGGGAGGATGGTAGGAGAGGAACTGGGGAGGAGAGAGAGAGGGGGGAGGAAAGTAGAGCGAGAGAGGGGGAGGTGAGGAGAGATAGTGAGACTGGGAGGAGAGAGGGAGCGGGGAGGAGAGAGAGAGGGGGGAGGAAATTAGAGTGAGAGAGGGGGAGGGGAGGAGAGATAGAGAGAGAGAGGGGGATGAGAGGAGAGAGGGAGCGGGGGGGAGAGGGGAGAGAGTAAGGGGAAGAGAGGAGAGAGAGAGGGAGAGAGGAGAGAGGGAGCGGGGAGGAGAGGGGAGAGAGTAGGGGGAAGAGAGGAGAGAGAGAGAGAGAGGGAGGGAGGAGAGTGATAGAGAGAGGGGGATGAGAGGAGAGAGGGAGCGGGGGGGAGAGGGGAGAGAGTAGGGGGAAGAGAGGAGAGAGAGAGGGAGAGAGGAGAGAGGGAGAGGGGAGAGAGTAGGGGGAAGAGAGGAGAGAGAGAGAGAGAGAGAGAGGGAGGAGAGCGATAGAGAGAGGGGGAGGAGAGGAGAGAGAGGAAAGGAAATAACCCAGTAGGAAAAGGAGAGAAGACAGACAGATGGCAGGATCCACAGAGAGAGAAAGAAAGACAGAGTTGGAGACACAGAAAGAGAGAGAGAGATGGAGACAGAGAGAGAAAAAGAGAGAGATGGAGACAGAGAGAAAAAGAGAGATGGAGACAGAGAGAGATAAAGAGAGAGATGGAGACAGAGAGAAAAAGAGAGAGATGGAGACAGAGAGAAAAAGAGAGATGGAGACAGAGAGAGATAAAGAGAGAGATGGAGACAGAGAGAAAAAGAGAGATGGAGACAGAGAGAGATAAAGAGAGAGATGGAGACAGAGAGAAAAAGAGAGAGATGGAGACAGAGAGAAAAAAGAGAGATGGAGACAGAGAGAAAAAGAGAGATGGAGACAGAGAGAAAAAGAGAGATGGAGACAGAGAGAAAAAGGGAGAGATGGAGACAGAGAGAAAAAGAGAGAGATGGAGACAGAGAGAAAAAAGAGAGATGGAGACAGAGAGAAAAAGATGAGATAGAAAGAGAGAGAGAGATCAATGAGGCATACATTTTTGAAAATAAAAATAGCAGTGGACAAATACATTCCTCAGAGGACGGTGTTATCACCATGGAAGGGCACTCCTTACCCATAATGCAATAAGGTGTTGTGTGGGGTCGTAAAATAATGTTGTTATGGATGTTACTAATGGACGAAGATACACAGAAGGCTATCACACACACACACACACACACACACACACACACACACACACACACACACACACACACACACACACACACACACACACACACACACACACACACACACACAGATGAAAGAGAGAAACATTGCTACCATTTCTATAATGGTTTAAATCCCAACTATTACTGTACTTAGAGAGGACCTGTGATGACACTTCATAGAGAAGAGGACGGACGGGCAGGTACCAGGCAGGCAGGCAGGTACCAGACAGGCAGGCAGGTACCAGGCAGGTAGGTAGGTACCAGACAGGAAGACAGGTACCAGGCAGGTATGCAGGCAGGTACCAGACAGGCAGGCAGGTACCAGACAGGCAGGCAGGTACCAGACAGGCAGGCAGGTACCAGACAGGCAGGCAGGTACCAGGCAGGAAGGCAGGTACCATGCAGGTTTGCAGGCAGGTACCAGGCAGGAAGGCAGGTACCAGGCAGGTATGCAGGCAGGTACCAGGCAGGTATGAAGGCAGGTACCAGGCAGGTATGCAGGCAGGTACCAGGCAGGAAGGCAGGTA